>NC_091300.1:64330493-64372993 GCF_038502225.1 Cherax quadricarinatus
ATAGTGACCATACTACCACTGGGCTGTCATGATAAGCAACCATAGTGACCACACTACCACGGGGCTGTCATGATAAGCAACCATAGTGACCACACTACCACGGGGCTGTCATGATAAGCAACCGTAGTGACCATACTACCACGGGGCTGTCATGATAAGCAACCATAGTGACCATACTACCACAGGGCTGTCATGATAAGCAACCATAGTGACCACACTACCACGGGGCTGTCATGATAAGCAACCATAGTGACCACACTACCACGGAGCTGTCATGATAAGCAACCATAGTGACCACACTACCACGGGGCTGTCATGATAAGCAACCATAGTGACCACACTACCACGGGGCTGTCATGATAAGCAACCATAGTGACCACACTACCACGGAGCTGTCATGATAAGCAACCATAGTGACCACACTACCACGGGGCTGTCATGATAAGCAACCATAGTGACCACACTACCACGGGGCTGTCATGATAAGCAACCATAGTGACCACACTACCACGGAGCTGTCATGATAAGCAACCATAGTGACCACACAACCACGGGGCTGTCATGATAAGCAACCATAGTGACCACACAACCACGGGGCTGTCATGATAAGCAACCATAGTGACCACACTACCACCGGGCTGTCATGATAAGCAACCATAGTGACCACACAACCACGGGGCTGTCATGATAAGCAACCATAGTGACCACACAACCACGGGGCTGTCATGATAAGCAACCATAGTGACCACACTACCACGGAGCTGTCATGATAAGCAACCATAGTGACCACACTACCACGGAGCAGTCATGATAAGCAACCATAGTGACCATACTACCACGGGGCTGTCATGATAAGCAACCATAGTGACCACACTACCACGGAGCTGTCATGATAAGCAACCATAGTGACCACACTACCACGGGGCTGTCATGATAAGCAACCGTAGTGACCATACTACCACGGGGCTGTCATGATAAGCAACCATAGTGACCACACTACCACGGAGCTGTCATGATAAGCAACCATAGTGACCACACTACCACGGAGCAGTCATGATAAGCAACCATAGTGACCATACTACCACGGAGCTGTCATGATAAGCAACCATAGTGACCACACTACCACGGAGCTGTCATGATAAGCAACCATAGTGACCACACTACCACGGAGCTGTCATGATAAGCAACCATAGTGACCACACTACCACGGAGCAGTCATGATAAGCAACCATAGTGACCATACTACCACGGGGCTGTCATGATAAGCAACCATAGTGACCACACTACCACGCAGCTGTCATGATAAGCAACCATAGTGACCACACTACCACGGGGCTGTCATGATAAGCAACCATAGTGACCACACTACCACGGGGCTGTCATGATAAGCAACCATAGTGACCACACTACCACGCGGCTGTCATGATAAGCAACCATAGTGACCATACTACCACGGGGTTGTCATGATAAGCAACCATAGTGACCACACTACCACGGGGCTGTCATGATAAACAACCATAGTGACCACACTACCACGGGGCTGTCATGATAAGCAACCATAGTGACCTTACTACCACGGGGCTGTCAAGATAAGCAACCATAGTGACCACACTACCACGGGGCTGTCATGATAAGCAACCATAGTGACCACATTACCACGGGGCTCTCATGATAAGCAACCATAGTGACCACACTACCACGGGGCTGTCATGATAAGCAACCATAGAGACCACACTACCACGGGGCTCTCATGATAAGCAACCATAGTGACCACACTACCACGGGGCTGTCATGATAAGCAACCATAGTGACCACACTACCACGGGGCTGTCATGATAAGCAACCATAGTGACCACACTACCACGGGGCTGTCATGATAAGCAACCATAGTGACCATACTGCCACTGGGCTGTCATGATAAGCAACCATAGTGACCATACTACCACGGAGCTGTCATGATAAGCAACCATAGTGACCACACTACCACGGGGCTGTCATGATAAGCAACCATAGTGACCACATTACCACGGGGCTGTCATGATAAGCAACCGTAGTGACCATACTACCTTGGGGCTGTCATGATAAGCAACCATAGTGACCATACTACCACTGGGCTGTCATGATAAGCAACCATAGTGACCATACTACTACTGGGCTGTCATGATAAGCAACCATAGTGACCACACTACCACGGGGCTGTCATGATAAGCAACCATAGTGACCATACTACCACTGGGCTGTCATGATAAGCAACCATAGTGACCACACTACCACGGGGCTGTCATGATAAGCAACCACAGTGACCACACTACCACGGGGCTGTCATGATAAGCAACCGTAGTGACCATACTACCACGGGGCTGTCATGATAAGCAACCATAGTGACCATACTACCACAGGGCTGTCATGATAAGCAACCATAGTGACCACACTACCACGGGGCTGTCATGATAAGCAACCATAGTGACCACACTACCACGGGGCTGTCATGATAAGCAACCATAGTGACCTCAATACCACGGGACTGTCATGATAAGCAACCATAGTGACCATACTACCACGGGGCTGTCATGATAAGCAACCATAGTGACCATACTACCACGGGGCTGTCATGATAAGCAACCATAGTGACCACACTACCACGGGGCTGTCATGATAAGCAACCATAGTGACCACACTACCACGGGGCTGTCATGATAAGCAACCATAGTGACCACACTACCACGGGGCTGTCATGATAAGCAACCATAGTGACCACACTACCACGGGGCTGTCATGATAAGCAACCATAGTGACCACACTACCACGGGGCTGTCATGATAAGCAACCATAGTGACCATACTACCATGGAGCTGTCATGATAAGCAACCATAGTGACCTCACTACCACGGGGCTGTCATGATAAGCAACCATAGTGACCATTCTACCACGGAGCTGTCATGATAAGCAACCATAGTGACCATACTACCACGGGGCTTTCATGATAAGCAACCATAGTGACCACACTACCACGGGGCTGTCATGATAAGCAACCATAGTGAACACACTACCACGGGGCTCTCATGATAAGCAACCATAGTGACCATACTACCATGGAGCTGTCATGATAAGCAACCATAGTGACCTCACTACCACGGGGTTGTCATGATAAGCAACCATAGTGACCACACTACCACGGGGCTGTCATGATAAGCAACCATAGTGACCTCAATACCACGGGACTGTCATGATAAGCAACCATAGTGACCATACTACCACGGGGCTATCATGATAAGCAACCATAGTGACCATACTACCACGGGGCTGTCATGATAAGCAACCATAGTGACCACACTACCACGGGGCTGTCATGATAAGCAACCATAGTGACCACACTACCACGGGGCTGTCATGATAAGCAACCATAGTGACCACACTACCACGGGGCTGTCATGATAAGCAACCATAGTGACCACACTACCACGGGGCTGTCATGATAAGCAACCATAGTGACCACACTACCACGGGGCTGTGATGATAAGCAACCATAGTGACCATACTACCATGGAGCTGTCATGATAAGCAACCATAGTGACCATTCTACCACGGAGCTGTCATGATAAGCAACCATAGTGACCATACTACCACGGGGCTTTCATGATAAGCAACCATAGTGACCACACTACCACGGGGCTGTCATGATAAGCAACCATAGTGAACACACTACCACGGGGCTGTCATGATAAGCAACCGTAGTGACCATACTACCACGGGGCTTTCATGATAAGCAACCATAGTGACCACACTACCACGGGGCTGTCATGATAAGCAACCATAGTGACCATACTACCACGGGGCTTTCATGATAAGCAACCATAGTGACCACACTACCACGGGGCTGTCATGATAAGCAACCATAGTGACCACACTACCACGGAGCTGTCATGATAAGCAACCATAGTGACCATACTACCACGGGGCTTTCATGATAAGCAACCATAGTGACCACACTACCACGGGGCTGTCATGATAAGCAACCATAGTGACCACACTACCACGGGGCTGTCATGATAAGCAACCATAGTGACCATACTACCACGGGGCTTTCATGATAAGCAACCATAGTGACCACACTACCACGGGGCTGTCATGATAAGCAACCATAGTGACCACACTACCACGGGGCTGTCATGATAAGCAACCATAGTGACCACACTACCACGGGGCTGTCATGATAAGCAACCATAGTGACCACACTACCACGGGGCTGTCATGATAAGCAACCATAGTGACCACACTACCACGGGGCTGTCATGATAAGCAACCATAGTGACCACACTACCACGGGGCTGTCATGATAAGCAACCATAATGACCACACTACCACGGGGCTGTCATGATAAGCAACCATAGTGACCACACTACCACGGAGCTGTCATGATAAGCAACCATAGTGAACACACTACCACGGAGCTGTCATGATAAGCAACCATAGTGACCACACTACCACGGAGCTGTCATGATAAGCAACCATAGTGACCACACTACCACGGAGCTGTCATGATAAGCAACCATAGTGAACACACTACCACGGAGCTGTCATGATAAGCAACCATAGTGACCACACTACCACGGAGCTGTCATGATAAGCAACCATAGTGACCACACTACCACGGAGCTGTCATGATAAGCAACCATAGTGACCACACTACCACGGAGCAGTCATGATAAGCAACCATAGTGACCACACTACCACGGAGCTGTCATGATAAGCAACCATAGTGACCACACTACCACGGAGCTGTCATGATAAGCAACCATAGTGACCACACTACCACGGAGCTGTCATGATAAGCAACCATAGTGACCACACTACCACGGAGCTGTCATGATAAGCAACCATAGTGAACACACTACCACGGAGCTGTCATGATAAGCAACCATAGTGACCACACTACCACGGAGCTGTCATGATAAGCAACCATAGTGACCACACTACCACGGAGCTGTCATGATAAGCAACCATAGTGAACACACTACCACGGAGCTGTCATGATAAGCAACCATAGTGACCACACTACCACGGAGCTGTCATGATAAGCAACCATAGTGACCACACTACCACGGAGCTGTCATGATAAGCAACCATAGTGACCACACTACCACTGAGCAGTCATGATAAGCAACCATAGTGACCACACTACCACGGAGCTGTCATGATAAGCAACCATAGTGACCACACTACCACGGAGCTGTCATGATAAGCAACCATAGTGACCACACTACCACGGAGCTGTCATGATAAGCAACCATAGTGACCACACTACCACGGAGCTGTCATGATAAGCAACCATAGTGACCACACTACCACGGGGCTGTCATGATAAGCAACCATAGTGACCACACTACCACGGAGCTGTCATGATAAGCAACCATAGTGACCACACTACCACGGAGCTGTCATGATAAGCAACCATAGTGACCACACTACCACGGAGCAGTCATGATAAGAAACCATAGTGACCACACTACCACGGAGCTGTCATGATAAGCAACCATAGTGACCACACTACCACGGAGCTGTCATGATAAGCAACCATAGTGACCACACTACCACGGAGCTGTCATGATAAGCAACCATAGTGACCACACTACCACGGAGCTGTCATGATAAGCAACCATAGTGACCACACTACCACGGAGCAGTCATGATAAGCAACCATAGTGACCACACTACCACGGAGCTGTCATGATAAGCAACCATAGTGACCACACTACCACGGAGCAGTCATGATAAGCAACCATAGTGACCACACTACCACGGAGCTGTCATGATAAGCAACCATAGTGACCACACTACCACGGGGCTGTCATGATAAGCAACCATAGTGACCACACTACCACGGGGCTGTCATGATAAGCAACCATAGTGACCACACTACCACGGGGCTGTCATGATAAGCAACCATAGTGACCACACTACCACGGGGCTGTCATGATAAGCAACCATAGTGACCACACTACCACGGAGCTGTCATGATAAGCAACCATAGTGACCACACTACCACGGGGCTGTCATGATAAGCAACCATAGTGACCACACTACCACGGGGCTGTCATGATAAGCAACCATAGTGACCACACTACCACGGGGCTGTCATGATAAGCAACCATAGTGACCACACTACCACGGGGCTGTCATGATAAGCAACCATAGCGACCACACTACCACGGGGCTGTCATGATAAGCAACCATAGTGACCACACTACCACGGGGCTGTCATGATAAGCAACCATAGTGACCACACTACCACGGAGCAGTCATGATAAGCAACCATAGTGACCACACTACCACGGAGCTGTCATGATAAGCAACCATAGTGACCACACTACCACGGAGCTGTCATGATAAGCAACCATAGTGACCACACTACCACGGAGCTGTCATGATAAGCAACCATAGTGACCACACTACCACGGAGCTGTCATGATAAGCAACCATAGTGACCACACTACCACGGAGCAGTCATGATAAGCAACCATAGTGACCACACTACCACGGAGCTGTCATGATAAGCAACCATAGTGACCACACTACCACGGGGCTGTCATGATAAGCAACCATAGTGACCACACTACCACGGGGCTGTCATGATAAGCAACCATAGTGACCACACTACGACGGGGCTGTCATGATAAGCAACCATAGTGACCACACTACCACGGGGCTGTCATGATAAGCAACCATAGTGACCACACTACCACGGAGCTGTCATGATAAGCAACCATAGTGACCACACTACCACGGGGCTGTCATGATAAGCAACCATAGTGACCACACTACCACGGGGCTGTCATGATAAGCAACCATAGTGACCACACTACCACGGGGCTGTCATGATAAGCAACCATAGTGACCACACTACCACGGGGCTGTCATGATAAGCAACCATAGTGACCACACTACCACGGGGCTGTCATGATAAGCAACCATAGTGACCACACTACCACGGAGCTGAAGTGGGGATAAAGGAAATGGAAAAAAAGCAACGAAGGAAATAAATGGGAGTAATTACCTAATTTATTAATAAAAACTAGTATCATCTGCTCTTATTAGTTGGATGACACGAAAGGAAATAAAATTCCAGCAGAAGGGAGACATAAACAAAGTTCCAGAAGAAGTTAGGCACAGAGTTCCAGCAGAAGGGAGACACAAAGTTCCAGCAGAAGGGAGACACAAAGTTCCAGCAGAAGGGAGGCACAAAGTTCCAGCAGAAGGGAGACACAAAGTTCCAGCAGAAGGGAGGCACAAAGTTCCAGCAGAAGGGAGACACAAAGTTCCAGCAGAAGGGAGACACAAAGTTCCAGCAGAAGGGAGACACAAAGATCCAGCAGAAGGGAGACACAAAGTTCCAGCAGAAGGGAGACACAAAGTTCCAGCAGAAGGGAGACACAAAGTTCCAGCAGAAGGGAGACACAAAGTTCCAGCAGAAGGGAGACACAAAGTTCCAGCAGAAGGGAGACACAAAGTTCCAGCAGAAAGGAGACACAAAGTTCCAGCAGAAGGGAGACACAAAGTTCCAGCAGAAGGGAGGCACAAAGTTCCAGCAGAAGGGAGGCACAAAGTTCCAGCAGAAGAGAGGAACATAGCTCCAGCAGAAGAGAGACACAAAGTTCCAGCAGAAAGGACGCACAAAGTTCCAGCAGAAGGGAGGCACAAAGTTCCAGCAGAAGGGATGTACAAAGTTCCAGCAGAAGGAAGGCACAAAGTTCCAGCAGAAGGGAGGTACAAAGTTCCAGCAGAAGGTAGGCACAAAGTTCCAGCAGAAGGGAGACATAAAGTTCCAGCAGAAAGGAGACACAAAGTTCCAGCAGAAGGGAGGCATAAAGTTCCAGCAGAAGGGAGGCACAAACTTCCAGCAGAAGAGAGACACAAAGTTCCAGCAGAAGGGAGATACAAAGTTCCAGCAGAAGAGAGGCACAAAGTTCCAGCAGAAAGGAGACACAAAGTTCCAGCAGAAGGGAGGCACAAAGTTCCAGCAGAAGGGAGGCACAAAGTTCCAGCAGAAGAGAGGCACAAAGTTCCAGCAGAAGAGAGGCACAAAGTTCCAGCAGAAGGGAGACACAAAGTTCCAGCAGAAGGGAGACACAAAGTTCCAGCAGAAGGGAGACACACAGTTCCAGCAGAAGAGAGACACAAAGTTCCAGCAGAAGGGAGACACAAAGTTCCAGCAGAAGGGAGACACAAAGTTCCAGCAGAAGGAAGACACAAAGTTCCAGCAGAAGGAAGACACAAAGTTCCAGCAGAAGGGAGACACAAAGTTCCAGCAGAAGGGAGGCACAAAGTTCCAGCAGAAGGGAGGCACAAAGTTCCAGCAGAAGGAAGGCACAAAGTTCCAGCAGAAGGGAGGCACAAAGTTCCAGCAGAAGAGAGGCACAAAGCTCCAGCAGAAGGGAGACACAAAGTTCCAGCAGAAGGGAGACACAAAGTCCAGCAGAAGAGAGACACAAAGTTCCAGCAGAAGAGAGACACAAAGTTCCAGCAGAAGGGAGACACAAAGTTCCAGCAGAAGGGAGGCACAAAGTTCCAGCAAAAGGGAGACAGAAGTTCCAGCAGAAGGGAGACACAAAGTTCCAGCAGAAGGGAGACACAAAGTTCCAGCAGAAGAGAGACACAAAGTTCCAGCAGAAGGGAGGCACAAAGTTCCAGAAGAAGGGAGACACAAGTTCCAGCAGAAGGGAGGCACAAAGTTCCAGCAGAAGGGAGACACAAAGTTCCAGCAGAAGGGAGACACAAAGTTCCAGCAGAAGGGAGGCACAAAGTTCCAGCAGAAGGAAGACACAAAGTTCCAGCAGAAGGGAGACACAAAGTTCCAGCAGAAGGGAGACACAAGTTCCAGCAGAAGGAAGACACAAAGTTCCAGCAGAAGGAAGACACAAAGTTCCAGCAGAAGGGAGACACAAAGTTCCAGCAGAAGGGAGACACAAAGTTCCAGCAGAAGGAAGACACAAAGTTCCAGCAGAAGGGAGACACAAAGTTCCAGCAGAAGGGAGACACAAGTTCCAGCAGAAGGGAGACACAAAGTTCCAGCAGAAGGGAGACACAAGTTCCAGCAGAAGGGAGACACAAAGTTCCAGCAGAAGGGAGGCACAAAGTTCCAGCAGAAGGAAGACACAAAGTTCCAGCAGAAGGGAGATACAAAGTTCCAGCAGAAGGGAGACACAAGTTCCAGCAGAAGGAAGACACAAGAGTTTTGAGGTAGAGCAAGAGAGTCCAGTCGTAGTCAAAGATACATCAGCGGTGTAGGATATACTGTAGATACGCGCTACTACTTCTGCTAGATGGTGGCCCTCAGGGTGGCCCTCAGGGTGGCTCTCAAGGTTGCCCTCAGGGTGGCCCTCAGTGTTGCTCTCAAGATTGCCCTCAGGGTGGCCCTCAGTGTGGCTCTCAGGGTGGCTCTCAAGGTTGCCCTCAGGGTGGCCCTCAGGGTGGCTCTCAAGATTGCCCTCAGGGTGGCCCTCAGGGTGGCTCTCAGGGTGGCTCTCAAGGTTGCCCTCAGGGTGGCCCTCAGGGTGGCTCTCAGGGTGGCCCTCAGGGTGGCCCTCAGTGTGGCTCTCAGGGTGGCTCTCAAGGTTGCACTCAGGGTGGCCCTCAGGGTGGCTCTCAAGATTGCCCTCAGGGTGGCCCTCAGGGTGGCTCTCAGGGTGGCTCTCATGGTTGCCCTCAGGGTGGCCCTCAGGGTGGCTCTCAGGGTGGCCCTCAGGGTGGCCCTCAGGGTGGCCCTCAGAGTGGCTCTCAGGGTGGCTCTCAGGGTGGCCCTCAGGGTGGCCCTCAGGGTGGCCCTCAGGGTGGCCCTCAGGGTGGCTCTCAGGGTGGCTCTCAGGGTGGCTCTCAAGGATGCCCTCAGGGTGGCCCTCAGGGTGGCTCTCAGGGTGGCCCTCAGGGTGGCCCTCAGGGTGGCCCTCAGGGTGGCTCTCAGGGTGGCTCTCAGGGTGGCCCTCAGGGTGGCCCTCAGGGTGGCCCTCAGGGTGGCCCTCAGGGTGGCCCTCAGTGTGGCTCTCAGGGTGGCTCTCAAGGTTGCCCTCAGGGTGGCCCTCAGGGTGGCTCTCAGGGTTACTCTCAATGTTGCCCTCAGGGTGGCCCTCAGGGTGGCTCTCAGGGTGGCCCTCAGGGTGGCCCTCAGGGTGGCCCTCAGAGTGGCTCTCAGGGTGGCTATCAGGGTGGCCCTCAGGGTGGCCCTCAGAGTGGCCCTCAGGGTGGCTCTCAGGGTGGCTCTCAGGGTGGCTCTCAGGGTTGCCCTCAGGGTGGCCCTCAGGGTGGCTCTCAGGGTGGCCCTCAGGGTGGCCCTCAGGGTGGCAGTCAGGGTGGCTCTCAGGGTGGCTCTCAGGGTGGCCCTCAGGGTGGCCCTCAGGGTGGCCCTCAGGGTGGCTCTCAGGGTGGCCCTCAGGGAGGCCCTCAGGGTGGCCCTCTGGGTGGCCCTCAGGGAGGCCCTCAGGGTGGCCTTCAGGGTGGCTCTCAGGGTGGCCCTCAGGGTGGCCCTCAGGGTGGCGCTCAGGGTGGCCCTCAGGGTGGCTCTCAGGGTGGCTCTCAGGGTGGCCCTCAGGGTGGCCCTCAGGGTGGCCCTCAGGGTGGCCCTCAGGGAGGCCCTCACGTTGGCCTTCAGGGTGGCTCTCAGGGTGGCCCTCAGGGTGGCCCTCAGGGTGGCGCTCAGGGTGGCCCTCAGGGTGGCTCTCAGGGTGGCTCTCAGGGTGGCCCTCAGGGTGCCCCTCAGGGTGGCCCTCAGGGTGGCTCTCAGGGTGGCCATCAGGGTGGCCCTCAGGGTGGCCCTCAGGGTGGCTCTCAGGGTGGCTCTCAGGGTGGCCCTCAGGGTGGCCCTCAGGGTGGCCCTCAGGGTGGCCCTCAGGGTGGCCCTCAGGGTGGCCCTCAGGGTGGCTCTCAGGGTGGCCATCAGGGTGGCCCTCAGGGTGGCCCTCAGGGTGGCTCACAGGGTGGCCCTCAGGGTGGCCCTCAGGGTGGCCCTCAGGGTGGCCCTCAGGGTGGCCCTCAGGGTAGCCCTCAGCGTGGCCCTCAGGGTCGCCCTCAGGGTGGCTCTCAGGGTGGCTCTCAGGGTGGCTCTCAGGGTGGCCCTCAGGGTGGCCCTCAGAGTGGCCCCCAATGTGGCCCTCAGGGTGGCCCTCAGGGTGGCCCTCAGGGTGGCCCTCAGGGTGGCCCTCAGGGTGGCCCTCAGGGTGGCCCTCAGAGTGGCCCTCAGGGTGGCTCTCAGGGTGGCCCTCAGGGTGGCCCTCAGGGTGGCCCTCAGAGTGGCTCTCAGGGTGGCCCTCAGGGTGGCTCTCAGGGTGGCTCTCAGGGTTGCCCTCAGGGTGGCCCTCAGGGTGGCTCTCAGGGTGGCCCTCAGGGTGGCCCTCAGGGTGGCCTTCAGGGTGGCTCTCAGGGTGGCCCTCAGGGTGGACCTCAGGGTGGCCCTCAGGGTGGCCTTCAGGGTGGCTCTCAGGGTGGCTCTCAGGGTGGCCCTCAGGGTGGCTCTCAGGGTGGCCCTCAGGGCGGCCCTCAGGGTGGCTCTCAGGGTGGACATCAGGGTGGCCCTCAGGGTGGCCCTCAGGGTGGCTCTCAGGGTGGCCCTCAGGGTGGCCCTCAGGGTGGCCCTCAGGGTGGCCCTCAGGGTGGCCCTCAGGGTAGCCCTCAGGGTGGCCCTCAGGGTCGCCCTCAGGGTGGCCCTCAGGGTGGCTCTCAGGGTGGCTCTCAGGGTGGCCCTCATGGTGGCCCTCAGGGTGGCCCCCAATGTGGCCCTCAGGGTGGCCCTCAAGGTGGCCCTCAGGGTGGCCCTCAGGGTGGCCCTCAGGGTGGCCCTCAGGGTGGCCCTCAGGGTGGCCCTCAGGGTGGCCCTCTGGGTGGCCCTCAGAGTGGCTCTCAGGGTGGCCCTCAGGGTGGCCCTCAGGGTGGCTCTCAGGGTTGGCCTCAGGGTGGCCCTCAGGGTGGCTCTCAGTGTGGCCCTCAGGGTGGCCCTCAGGGTGGCCTTCAGGGTGGCTCTCAGGGTGGCCCTCAGGGTGGCCCTCAGGGTGGACCTCAGGGTGGCCCTCAGGGTGGCCCTCAGGGTGGCTCTCAGGGTGGCTCTCAGGGTGGCCCTCAGGGTGGCCCTCAGGGTGGCCCTCAGGGTGGCTCTCAGGGTGGCCCTCAGGGTGGCCCTCAGGGTGGCCCTCAGGGTGGCTCTCAGGGTGGCCCTCAGGGTGGCCCTCAGGGTGGCCCTCAGGGTGGCCCTCAGGGTGGCTTTCAGGGTGGCTCTCAGGGTGGCCCTCAGGGTGGCCCTCAGGGTGGCTCTCAGGGTGGCCCTCAGGGTGGCTCTCAGGGTGGCCTTCAGGGTGGCTCTCAGGGTGGCCCTCAGGGTGGCCCTCAGGGTGGCCTTCAGGGTGGCCTTCAGGGTCGCACTCAGGGTGGCTCTCAGGGTGGCTCTCAGGGTGGCTCTCTGGGTGACCCTCAGGGTGGCCCTCAGGGTGGCTCTCAGGGTGGCTCTCAGGGTGGCCCTCAGGGTGGCCCTCAGGGTGGCTCTCAGGGTGGCCATCAGGGTGGCCCTCAGGGTGGCCTTCAGGGTGGCTCTCACGGTGGCTCTCAGGGTGGCCCTCAGGGTGGCCCTCACGGTGGCTCTCAGGGTGGCCCTCAGGGTAGCCCTCAGGGTGGCTCTCAGGTTGGCCATCAGGGTGGCCCTCAGGGTTGCCCTCAGGGTGGCCCTCAGGGTGGCTCTCAGGGTGGCCCTCAGGGTGGCCCTCAGGGTGGCCTTCAGGGTGGCTCTCAGGGTGGCCCTCAGGGTGGCCCTCAGGGTGGACCTCAGGAAGGCCCTCAGGGTGGCCCTCAAGGTGGCTCTCAGGGTGGCTCTCAGAGTGGCCCTCAGGGTGGCCCTCAGGGTGGCCCTCAGGGTGGCCCTCAGGGTGGCCCTCAGGGTGGCCCTCAGGGTGGCCCTCAGGGTGGCCCTCAGGGTGGCCCTCAGAGTGGCTCTCAGGGTGGCCCTCAGGGTGGCTCTCAGGGTGGCTCTCAGGGTGGCCCTCAGGGTGGCCCTCAGGGTGGCTCTCAGGGTGGCCCTCAGGGTGGCCCTCAGGGTGGCCTTCAGGGTGGCTCTCAGGGTGGTCCTCATGGTGGACCTCAGGGTGGCCCTCAGGGTGGCCCTCAGGGTGGCTCTCAGGGTGGCTCTCAGGGTGGCCTTCAGGGTGGCCCTCAGGGTGGCTCTCAGGGTGGCTCTCAGGGTGGCCCTCAGGGTGGCTCTCAGGGTGGCCATCAGGGTAGCCCTCAGGGTGGCCCTCAGGGTGGCTCTCAGGGTGGCCCTCAGGGTGGCCCTCAGGGTGGCCCTCAGGGTGGCCCTCAGGGTGGCCCTCAGGGTAGCCCTCAGGGTGGCCCTCAGGGTTGCCCTCAGGGTGGCCCTCAGGGTGGCTCTCAGGGTGGCTCTCAGGGTGGCCCTCATGGTGGCCCTCAGGGTGGCCCCCAATGTGGCCTTCAGGGTGGCCCTCAGGGTGGCCCTCAGGGTGGCCCTCAGGGTGGGCCTCTGGGTGGCCCTCAGAGTGGCTCTCAGGGTGGCCTTCAGGGTGGCTCTCAGGGTGGCTCTCAGGGTTGCCCTTAGGGTGGCCCTCAGGGTGGCTCTCAGGGTGGCCCTCAGGGTGGCCCTCAGGGTGGCCTTCAGGGTGGCTCTCAGGGTGGCCCTCAGAGTGGCCTTCAGGGTGGACCTCAGGGTGGCCCTCAGGGTGGCCCTAAGGGTGGCTCTCAGGGTGGCTCTCAGGGTGACCCTCAGGGTGGCCCTCAGAGTGGCCCTCAGGGTGGCTCTCAGGGTGGCCCTCAGGGTGGCCCTCAGGGTGGCCCTCAGGGTGGCTCTCAGGGTGGCCCTCAGGGTGGCCCTCAGGGTGGCCCTCAGGGTGGCCCTCATGGTGGCTTTCAGGGTGGCTCTCAGGGTGGCCCTCAGGGTGGCCCTCAGGGTGGCTCTCAGGGAGGCCCTCAGGGTGGCTCTCAGGGTGGCCTTCAGGGTGGCTCTCAGGGTGGCCCTCAGGGTGGCCCTCAGGGTGGCCTTCAGGGTGGCCTTCAGGGTCGCACTCAGGGTGGCTCTCAGGGTGGCTCTCAGGGTGGCTCTCAGGGTGGCTCTCAGGGTGGCCCTCAGGGAGGCCCTCAGGGTGGCCCTCAGAGTGGCTCTCAGGGTGGCCCTCAGGGTGGCTCTCAGGGTGGCTCTCAGGGTTGCCCTCAGGGTGGCCCTCAGGGTGGCCCTCAGGGTGGCCCTCAGGGTGGCCCTCATTGTGGCCTTCAGGGTGGCTCTCAGGGTGGCCCTCAGGGTGGACCTCAGGGTGGCCCTCAGGGTGGCCCTCAGGGTGGCTCTCAGGGTGGCTCTCAGGGTGGCCCTCAGGGTGGCCCTCACGGTGGCTCTCAGGGTGGCCCTCAGGGTGGCCCTCAGGGTGGCTCTCAGGGTGGCCATCAGGGTGGCCCTCAGGGTGGCCCTCAGGGTGGCTCTCAGGGTGGCCCTCATGGTGGCCCTCAGGGTGGCCCTCAGGGTGGCCCTCAGGGTGGCCCTCAGGGTAGCCCTCAGGGTGGCCCTCAGGGTCGCCTTCAGGGTGGCCCTCAGGGTGGCTCTCAGGGTGGCTCTCAGGGTGGCCCTCATGGTGGCCCTCAGGGTGGCTCCCAATGTGGCCCTCAGGGTGGCCCTCAGGGTGGCCCTCGGGGTGGCCCTCAGGGTGGCCCTCAGGGTGGCCCTCAGGGTAGCCCTCAGGGTGGCCCTCAGGGTCGCTTTCAGGGTGGCCCTCAGGGTGACTCTCAGGGTGGCTCTCAGGGTGGCCCTCATGGTGGCCCTCAGGGTGGCCCCCAATGTGGCCCTCAGGGTGGCCCTCAGGGTGGCCCTCAGGGTGGCCCTCAGGGTGGCCCTCAGGGTGGCCCTCAGGGTGGCCCTCAGGGTGGCCCTCTGGGTGGCCCTCAGAGTGGCTCTCAGGGTGGCCCTCAGGGTGGCTCTCAGGGTGGCTCTCAGGGTTGCCCTCAGGGTGGCCCTCAGGGTGGCTCTCAGGGTGGCCCTCAGGGTGGCCCTCAGGGTGGCCTTCAGGGTGGCTCTGAGGGTGGCCCTCAGGGTGGCGCTCAGGGTGGACCTCAGGGTGGCCCTCAGGGTGGCCCTCAGGGTGGCTCTCAGGGTGGCTCTCAGGGTGGCCCTCAGGGTGGCCCTCAGGGTGGCCCTCAGGGTGGCCCTCAGGGTGGCCCTCAGGGTGGCCCTCAGGGTGGCCCTCAGGGTGGCGCTCAGGGTGGCCCTCAGGGTGGCCCTCAGGGTGGCCCTCAGGGTGGCCATCAGGGTGGCTTTCAGGGTGGCTCTCAGGGTGGCCCTCAGGGTGGCCCTCAGGGTGGCTCTCAGGGTGGCCCTCAGGGTGGCTCTCAGGGTGGCCTTCAGGGTGGCTCTCAGGGTGGCCCTCAGGGTGGCCCTCAGGGTGGCCTTCAGGGTGGCCTTCAGGGTCGCACTCAGGGTGGCTCTCAGGGTGGCTCTCAGGGTGGCTCTCTGGGTGACCCTCAGGGTGGCCCTCAGGGTTGCTCTCAGGGTGGCTCTCAGGGTGGCCCTCAGGGTGGCCCTCAGGGTTGCTCTCAGGGTGGCCATCAGGGTGGCCCTCAGGGTGGCCTTCAGGGTGGCTCTCAGGGTGGCTCTCAGGGTGGCCCTCAGGGTGGCTCTCACGGTGGCTCTCAGGGTGGCCCTCAGGGTAGCCCTCAGGGTGGCCCTCAGGGTGGCCCTCAGGGTGGCTCTCAGGGTGGCCCTCAGGGTGGCCCTCAGGGTGGCCTTCAGGGTGGCTCTCAGGGTGGCCCTCAGGGTGGCCCTCAGGGTGGACCTCAGGGTGGCCCTCAGGGTGGCCCTCAAGGTGGCTCTCAGGGTGGCTCCCAGGGTGGCCCTCAGGGTGGCCCTCAGGGTGACCCTCAGGTGTGGCCCTCAGGGTGGCCCTCAGGGTGGCCCTCAGGGTGGCCCTCAGGGTGGCCCTCAGGGTGGCCCTCAGAGTGGCTCTCAGGGTGGCCCTCAGTGTGGCTCTCAGGGTGGCTCTCAGGGTTGCCCTCAGGGTGGCCCTCAGGGTGGCTCTCAGGGTGGCGCTCAGGGTGGCCCTCAGGGTGGCCTTCAGGGTGGCTCTCAGGGTGGCCCTCAGGGTGGACCTCAGGGTGGCCCTCAGGGTGGCCCTCAGGGTGGCTCTCAGGGTGACTCTCAGGGTGGCCCTCAGGGTGGCCCTCAGGGTGGCCCTCAGGGTGGCTCTCAGAGTGGCCATCAGGGTGGCCCTCAGGGTGGCCCTCAGGGTGGCTCTCAGGGTGGCCCTCATGGTGGCCCTCAGGGTGGCCCTCAGGGTGGCCCTCAGGGAGGCCCTCAGGGTAGCCCTCTGGGTGGCCCTCAGGGTCGCCCTCAGGGTGGCCCTCAAGGTGGCTCTCAGGGTGGCTCTCAGGGTGGCCCTCATGGTGGCCCTCAGGGTGGCCCCCAATGTGGCCCTCAGGGTGGCCCTCAGGGTGGCCCTCAGGGTGGCCCTCAGGGTGGCCCTCAGGGTGGCCCTCAGGGTGGCCCTCAGGGTGGCCCTCTGGGTGGCCCTCAGAGTGGCTCTCAGGGTGGCTCTCAGGGTGGCTCTCAGGGTGGCTCTCAGGGTTTCCCTCAGGGTGGCCCTCAGGGTGGCTCTCAGGGTGGCCCTCAGGGTGGCCCTCAGGGTGGCCTTCAGGGTGGCTCTCAGGGTGGCCCTCAGGGTGGCCCTCAGGGTGGACCTCAGGGTGGCCCTCAGGGTGGCCCTAAGGGTGGCTCTCAGGGTGGCTCTCAGGGTGACCCTCAGGGTGGCCCTCAGAGTGGCCCTCAGTGTGGCTCTCAGGGTGGCCCTCAGGGTGGCCCTCAGGGTGGCCCTCAGGGTGGCTCTCAGGGTGGCCCTCAGGGTGGCCCTCATGGTGGCCCTCAGGGTGGCCCTCAGGCTGGCTCTCAGGGTGGCTCTCAGGGTTGCCCTCAGGGTGGTTTCAGGGTGGCTCTCAGGGTGGCCCTCAGGGTGGCTCTCAGGGTGGCCCTCAGGGTGGCCCTCAGGGTGGCCCTCAGAGTGGCTCTCAGGGTGGCCCTCAGGGTGGCTCTCAGGGTGGCTCTCAGGGTTGCCCTCAGGGTGGCCCTCAGGGTGGCCCTCAGGGTGGCCCTCAGGGTGGCCCTCATTGTGGCCTTCAGGGTGGCTCTCAGGGTGGCCTTCAGGGTGGACCTCAGGGTGGCCCTCAGGGTGGCCCTCAGGGTGGCACTCAGGGTGGCTCTCAGGGTGGCCCTCAGGGTGGCCTTCAGGGTGGCCCTCAGGGTGGCCCTCAGGGTGGCCCTCAGGGTGGCTCTCAGGGTGGCCATCAGGGTGGCCCTCAGGGTGGCCCTCAGGGTGGCTCTCAGGGTGGCCCTCAGGGTGGCCCTCAGGGTGGCCCTCAGGGTGGCCCTCAGGGTGGCCCTCAGGGTAGCCCTCAGGGTGGCCCTCAGGGTCGCCCTCAGGGTGGCCCTCAGGGTGGCTCTCAGGGTGGCTCTCAGGGTGGCCCTCATGGTGGCCCTCAGGGTGGCCCCCAATGTGGCCCTCAGGGTGGCCCTCAGGGTGGCCCTCAGGGTGGCCCTCAGGGTGGCCCTCAGGGTGGCCCTCAGGGTGGCCCTCAGGGTAGCCCTCAGGGTGGCCCTCAGGGTCGCCCTCAGGGTGGCCCTCAGGGTGGCCCTCAGGGTGGCCCTCAGGGTGGCCCTCAGGGTGGCCCTCAGGGTAGCCCTCAGGGTGGCCCTCAGGGTCGCCCTCAGGGTGGCCCTCAGGGTGGCTCTCAGGGTGGCTCTCAGGGTGGCCCTCATGGTGGCCCTCAGGGTGGCCCCCAATGTGGCCCTCAGGGTGGCCCTCAGGGTGGCCCTCAGGGTGGCCCTCAGGGTGGCCCTCAGGGTGGCCCTCAGGGTGGCCCTCAGGGTGGCCCTCTGGGTGGCCCTCAGAGTGGCTCTCAGGGTGGCCCTCAGGGTGGCCCTCAGGGTGGCGCTCAGGGTGGACCTCAGGGTGGCCCTCAGGGTGGCTCTCAGGGTGGCCCTCAGGGTGGCCCTCAGGGTGGCACTCGGGGTGGCTCTGAGGGTGGCGCTCAGGGTGGCGCTCAGGGTGGACCTCAGGGTGGCCCTCAGGGTGGCCCTCAGGGTGGCTCTCAGGGTGGCTCTCAGGGTGGCCCTCAGGGTGGCCCTCAGAGTGGCCCTCAGGGTGGCTCTCAGGGTGGCCCTCAGGGTGGCCCTCAGGGTGGCCCTCAGGGTGGCTCTCAGGGTGGCCCTCAGGGTGGCCCTCAGGGTGGCCCTCAGGGTGGCCATCAGGGTGGCTTTCAGGGTGGCTCTCAGGGTGGCCCTCAGGGTGGCCCTCAGGGTGGCTCTCAGGGTGGCCCTCAGGGTGGCTCTCATGGTGGCCTTCAGGGTGGCTCTCAGGGTGGCCCTCAGGGTGGCCCTCAGGGTGGCCTTCAGGGTGGCCTTCAGGGTCGCACTCAGGGTGGCTCTCAGGGTGGCTCTCAGGGTGGCTCTTTGGGTGACCCTCAGGGTGGCCCTCAGGGTTGCTCTCAGGGTGGCTCTCAGGGTGGCCCTCAGGGTGGCCCTCAGGGTGGCTCTCAGGGTGGCCATCAGGGTGGCCCTCAGGGTGGCCCTCAGGGTGGCTCTCAGGGTGTCTCTCAGGGTGGCCCTCAGGGTGGCTCTCACGGTGGCTCTCAGGGTGGCCCTCTGGGTAGCCCTCAGGGTGGCTCTCAGGGTGGCACTCAGGGTGGCTCTCAGGGTGGCCCTCAGGGTGGCCCTCAGGGTGGCTTTCAGGGTGGCTCTCAGGGTGGCCCTCAGGGTGGCCCTCAGGGTGGACCTCAGGGTGGCCCTCACGGTGGCCCTCAAGGTGGCTCTCAGGGTTGCTCCCAGGGTGGCCCTCAGGGTGGCCCTCAGGGTGACCCTCAGGGTGGCCCTCAGGGTGGCCCTCAGGGTGGCCCTCAGGGTGGCCCTCAGGGTGGCCCTCAGGGTGGCCCTCAGAGTGGCTCTCAGGGTGGCCCTCAGTGTGGCTCTCAGGGTGGCTCTCAGGGTTGCCCTCAGGGTGGCCCTCAGGGTGGCTCTCAGGGTGGCGCTCAGGGTGGCCCTCAGGGTGGCCGTCAGGGTGGCGCTCAGGGTGGCCCTCAGGGTGGACCTCAGGGTGGCACTCAGGGTGGCCCTCAGGGTGGCCCTCAGGGTGTCTCTCAGGGTGGCCCTCAGGGTGGCCCTCAGGGTGGCTCACAGGGTGGCCCTCAGGGTGGCCCTCAGGGTGGCTCTCAGAGTGGCGGTGGCGCTCAGGGTGGCCCTCAGGGTGGCCTTCAGGGTGGCTCTCAGGGTGGCCATCAGGGTGGCCCTCAGGGGGGCCCTCAGGGAGGCCCTCAGGGTAGCCCTCTGGGTGGCCCTCAGGGTCGCCCTCAGGGTGGCCTCAGGGTGGCTCTCAGGGTGGCCCCCATGATGTCCCTCATAGTTGCCCTCATGGTGGCCCCCATGGTGGCCCTCATGGTGACCCTCATGGTGGCCCTCATGGTGGCCCTAAGGGTGGCCCTCAGGGTGGCCCTCAGGGTGGCCCTCAGGGTGGCCCTCTGGGTGGCCCTCAGAGTGGCTCTCAGGGTGGCTCTCAGGGTGGCTCTCAGGGTGGCTCTCAGGGTTTCCCTCAGGGTGGCCCTCAGGGTGGCTCTCAGGGTGGCCCTCAGGGTGGCGCTCAGGGTGGCCTTCAGGGTGGCTCTCAGGGTGGCCCTCAGGGTGGCCCTCAGGGTGGACCTCAGGGTGGCCCTCAGGGTGGCCCTAAGGGTGGCTCTCAGGGTGGCTCTCAGGGTGACCCTCAGGGTGGCCCTCAGAGTGGCCCTCAGGGTGGCTCTCAGGGTGGCCCTCAGGGTGGCGCTCTGGGTGGCCCTCAGGGTGGCTCTCAGGGTGGCCCTCAGGGTGGCCCTCATGGTGGCCCTCAGGGTGGCCCTCAGGGTGGCTTTCAGGGTGGCTCTCAGGGTGGCCCTCAGGGTGGCTTTCAGGGTGGCTCTCAGGGTGGCCCTCAGGGTGGCTCTCAGGGTGGCCTTCAGGGTGGCTCTCAGGGTGGCCTTCAGGGTGGCTCTCAGGGTGGCCCTCAGGGTGGCCCTCAGGGTGGCCTTCAGGGTGGCCTTCAGGGTCGCACTCAGGGTGGCTCTCAGGGTGGCTCTCAGGGTGGCTCTCTGGGTGACCCTCAGGGTGGCCCTCAGGGTTGCTCTCAGGGTGGCTCTCAGGGTGGCCCTCAGGGTGGCCCTCAGGGTGGCTCTCAGGGTGGCCATCAGGGTGGCCCTCAGGGTGGCCTTCAGGGTGGCTCTCAGGGTGGCTCTCAGGGTGGCCCTCAGGGTGGCTCTCACGGTGGCTCTCAGGGTGGCCCTCAGGGTAGCCCTCAGGGTGGCTCTCAGGGTGGCCCTCAGGGTGGCTCTCAGGGTGGCCCTCAGGGTGGCCCTCAGGGTGGCTTTCAGGGTGGCTCTCAGGGTGGCCCTCAGGGTGGCCCTCAGGGTGGACCTCAGGGTGGCCCTCAGGGTGGCCCTCAAGGTGGCTCTCAGGGTGGCTCCCAGGGTGGCCCTCAGGGTGGCCCTCAGGGTGGCCCTCAGGGTGGCCCTCAGGGTGGCCCTCAGGGTGGCCCTCAGGGTGGCCCTCAGGGTGGCCCTCAGAGTGGCTCTCAGGGTGGCCCTCAGTGTGGCTCTCAGGGTGGCTCTCAGGGTTGCCCTCAGGGTGGCCCTCAGGGTGGCTCTCAGGGTGGCGCTCAGGGTGGCCCTCAGGGTGGCCTTCAGGGTGGCTCTCAGGGTGGCCCTCAGGGTGGACCTCAGGGTGGCCCTCAGGGTGGCCCTCAGGGTGGCTCTCAGGGTGACTCTCAGGGTGGCCCTCAGGGTGGCCCTCAGGGTGGCTCCCAGGGTGGCCCTCAGGGTGGCCCTCAGGGTGGCTCTCAGAGTGGCCATCAGGGTGGCCCTCAGGGTGGCCCTCAGGGTGGCTCTCAGGGTGGCCCTCATGGTGGCCCTCAGGGTGGCCCTCAGGGTGGCCCTCAGGGAGGCCCTCAGGGTAGCCCTCTGGGTGGTTCTCAGGGTCGCCCTCAGGGTGGCCCTCAGGGTGGCTCTCAGGGTGGCTCTCAGGGTGGCCCTCATGGTGGCCCTCAGGGTGGCCCCCAATGTGGCCCTCAGCGTGGCCCTCAGGGTGGCCCTCAGGGTGGCCCTAAGAGTGGCCCTCAGGGTGGCCCTCTGGGTGGCCCTCAGGGTGGCCCTCTGGGTGGCCCTCAGAGTGGCTCTCAGGGTGGCTCTCAGGGTGGCTCTCAGGGTGGCTCTCAGGGTTTCCCTCAGGGTGGCCCTCAGGGTGGCTCTCAGGGTGGCCCTCAGGGTGGCCCTCAGGGTGGCCTTCAGGGTGGCTCTCAGGGTGGCCCTCAGGGTGGCCCTCAGGGTGGCCCTAAGGGTGGCTCTCAGGGTGGCTCTCAGGGTGGCCCTCAGGGTGGCCCTCAGTGTGGCCCTCAGGGTGGCCCTCAGGGTGGCACTCAGGGTGGCCCTCAGGGTGGCCCTCAGGGTGGCTCTCAGGGTGGCCCTCAGGGTGGCCCTCATGGTGGCCCTCAGGGTGGCCCTCAGGGTGGCTTTCAGGGTGGCTCTCAGGGTGGCCCTCAGGGTGGCTTTCAGGGTGGCTCTCAGGGTGGCCCTCAGGGTGGCTCTCAGGGTGGCCTTCAGGGTGGCTCTAAGGGTGGCCCTCAGGGTGGCCCTCAGGGTGGCCTTCAGGGTGGCCTTCAGGGTGGCAATCAGGGTGGGTCTCAGGGTGGCTCTCAGGGTGGCTCTCAGGGTGGCCCTCAGGGTGGCCCTCAGGGTGGCTCTCAGGGTGGCTCTCAGGGTGGCCCTCAGGGTGGCCCTCAGGGTGGCTCTCAGGGTGGCCATCAGGGTGGCGCTCAGGGTGGCCTTCAGGGTGGCTCTCAGGGTGGCTCTCAGGGTGGCCCTCAGGGTGGCCCTCACGGTTGCTCTCAGGGTGGCCCTCAGGGTAGCCCTCAGGGTGGCTCTCAGGGTGGCCATCAGGGTGGCCCTCAGGGTTGCCCTCAGGGTGGCCCTCAGGGTGGCTCTCAGGGTGGCCTTCAGGGTGGCCCTCAGGGTGGCCTTCAGGGTGGCCCTCAGGGTGGCCCTCAGGGTGGACCTCAGGGTGGCCCTCAGGGTGGCTCTCTAGTGGCCCTCAGGGTGGCTCTCAGGGTGGCCCTCAGGGTAGCCCTCAGGGTGGCCCTCAGGGTGGCCCTCAGGGTGGCCCTCAGGGTGGCCCTCAGAGTGGCCCTCAGGGTGGCTCTCAGGGTGGCCCTCAGGGTGGCTCTCAGGGTGGCCCTCAGGGTGGCCCTCAGGGTGGCCCTCAGGGTGGCCCTCAGGGTGGCTCTCAGGGTGGCCCTCAGGGTGGCCCTCAGGGTGGCTCTCAGGGTGGCCATCAGGGTGGCCCTCAGGGTGGCCCTCAGGGTGGCCCTCAGGGTGGCTCTCAGGGTGGCCCTCATGGTGGCCCTCAGGGTGGCCCTCAGGGTGGCCCTCAAGGTGGCCCTCAGGGTGGCCCTCAGGGTGGCCCTCAGGGTAGCCCTCAGGGTGGCCCTCAGGGTGGCCCAAGCCACGGACCTGCACATACATGACTCACAGATCAACAAAAGTTATCTGTATTAGTCTTACATTTAATACAGACAAGAAGGATAATATTACAACACTAAGCACTAAAACTTAACTCAAAAGATATATGTGATCAAGTGCGTTTAAACTCTGGTAATATAATCGTAAAGGAAATAATCACCTGGGGAAATATAATTATTATAACATACAGTGACATATTACCACTCCACATCATACAACACACACACAAAAATTGACTGATGAATACCTTCATTCATTACAAAGAAAATATTTCGCAGTATATTGATTTTAAGAGGACACGGGGGTAATATACTGGTATTTAATTAATAAGAAACTGTGGCTAGCCTGGGGATCGAACCCGTGTTGTTTTAACCCGCCTCGTGGGAAGAGAGCTAAAACTCACGACGTTCTAAACCAATGGACCATACAATCCTATAAACATGAACCTAGCGAACTAGGCTTGCTTCATGTTGCGAGGAAATACGATGGTGGTGGTTGCCTCAGAGCTAATTTCATTCTATTCCTTGTTTGGTGTACTAGCGTCCACAAGCTGTACGTGTATTACTGTAACCACGAGGCGGGCTAAAACAACACCGGTTCGATTCTTCGGCTAGCCGCAGTTTGTTTTTGATTAAATACCACTTGTTCGTGGTTACAATTATACTGGTATATATTGGTTACTTTTCAGACAAGATTATTGCACATGACACCAGACATAATTTAAACAGGTATTAACACTCACACAAATGTAAACTTGCTTATGATAAATTAGACACATGTGTAACTCTTGGGTATCTTTATTGAGGAAACGTTTCGCAACACAGTGGCTTCATCAGTCCATACAAAGGAGAATCTTGAAGAACAGGAGGGGAATGAGGTAATCAGTCCCTCAACCTTGAGTCGATGTGTTCAGTCCATCAATCTTGAATATTCAAGATTGATGGACTGACCACATCGACTCAAGGTTGAGGGACTGATTACCTCATTCTCCTCCTGTTCTTCAAGATTCTCCTTTGTATGGACTGATGAAGCCAATGTGTTGCGAAACGTTTCCTCAATAAAGATACCCAAGAGTTGCACATGTGTCTAATTTATCAACATGTCGGTTCTCTGAACCATTCATCTACAAAACTTGCTTATAATTAAGCATAACAAAACAGGGAACGAGACAATAGCAACGACTGAAGCTCTGGCTTCCCACCAGACCTTATCACAGACAAACACTCTGGGAGGTACGTCCCTGATCTCATGTTGACATCCAGGTTCCTTCTGAGTGTCAGTGATGCTGCATCCTCATGTCAGAATATCACCCCACAGTTTCTCCCATTCTTATATCCAAATTTCTTTCAGTACTTTGGCTCCGTGAGCACAATACCTCACTCAGCTGCGCATAGCTGACATGTCCTCACGTTACTTTAGCCGCAGCTAAACCAACAAACATGGTCTGGTTTATCTACAAGATTCAAACCATAATTCAGAAGCAAATAACACTATAATAACAGAAAATAACAGATCTTACAAAGGCAAACAGTCAACAAATGACTGTTAAACATAATTTTTAGAAACAACATAAATGTATCGTATATAAATAATATTTAAAAATTACAAACAATACATGAAACAACATGTTATAAACATAAATATATTGGTTAAACTTGAATATAATATGAAAAGAGAAAGAATAAACACAGAAGTCCGATAACAAGTTCAGGAAAATAGGCGCAAAGTTAGGTTAGGTTAAGTCATCAGATATATACTAGAAAATACTGGGTAACATACATAATCAGAGGCAATAAAGTAAATAATATTAATATGAGAGAGGTTACATAATATTTTACACATAAAATGATCGGATCTGCACCAACATATTTCAACTTGACTCTTCGCCGTCGTTGTGATTTTGTCACCTTTTCTGAACGCTGGAAGTTCTGCCACTGAAGATTTTGGAAGTTATCCCAGCCATTCCAGGATTCTGGAAATAAGTTCAACAACGTTTGTGGTAGGGCACGTGTACATGACAATTGTTCCAAGAATATGGTCCTCGTTACCGTGCACAGTGTTGGCAATTTGAAGCCAATTAGATGAGGCATTCCTAAGTTATGCGAGAATATAATCGGAGGAAGAAAAGAGAAAAAAAAATCAGGCAGTTTCTTGAAGAAACCCCTTCTGGATTAATAATAATAATAATAATAATAATAATAATAATAATAATAATAATAATAATAATAATAATAATAATAATAATAATAATAATAATAATAATAATATTAATAATAATTATAATTTCTGAACCTTTTACGAAGACAGTCTATACATCACATGTGATATAATTAAAGGGGTAGGAGTTGGGTAGCTTTATTACACACGTAGCCTCCTCAGGCACCTGGTCCTGTAGTCAGTCATAAGAGTCCCTCCACCAGCAGAGACTGACAAATCAAAACAACTATGTTTGTAGCATCGGTGAGGAGTTCGTAGACAGTGATTAAGTATACATCCATACACTCAACGATCATCTACATTTGTAAAGTTAGTTCTGCGATAATCATAATTGATGCTTTAAAAATCCAAACTCGCTTTACCAACAGACATAATTGCTGTCTCCTACCGCACACCAAATAGATGGACAGTCTGTAAGTGCTGCTTCTATATCTTCCCTGTCTCCTGACCAGGCAGTGGCTGCTGCTTCTCCACAATGTTGATAGAGACTTTCGTTATACTTCCCCAGACTTTACCTTCAGCACCAAAATTGCTGCCTGACAGTAGTGCCTCTGGTCAACTCCACTGACGCCGCTACCCATTTTACACAGATGAGTCAAGAGACGAAGCTTGGATTAAGCTCAACCAGTGCCCAGACGTGAATACTGCTCACTTGTTTGAGTCTCAGGGCACTTCTGACACCAACTGAGGCTTAAATAATAATATAATAAATATCTTTATTTCTACAAGTACATGTACAAGGTATACAGTCCTAGTTGACATCAATGACATACTACTCTATAGAAAGCCGCTTGTTATGCTGAGCATTACAGGAAAATTAGGTCAGTTTTGTCCCAGGATCCGACCCATACCAGTCCACTAACACCCAGGATCCCATTTTACTAATGGGTGAAAATAGACAACCGGTGAAAAGAAACACACCCAATGTTTCTATCCGCGCTGGGAATCGAACCCAGACCTTCGCCGTGTGAAGTGAGAGCTTTAGCCACCAGGCCACGGGTACCGTCATGTATACACCCATCCGAAGTTTTTCCTAGCACCTCAAACAACAATCCCACTGTATCACCATTATCAGATGCTGCTTTTTCAGTGGTTGCTTCCAGACCCGGGCCGGCACAAGACCAGCGAATCTACTACTGCTAATTCCAGTGACGAACACGATCACGTTATCTTTCTCTTACTACTGATCCAGATGGCGAGGCTATGACCTCACAAAAACTTCAACTGCAGAGTTTTGTGTCATATAACTTCCTCCAAGGTTTTTGTATATAACTTCGGATCCCCTTATGCGACTGGCATCATATTTTGAACTCTTGTCACCTAACACTAAGTAAAGGTTAGTAGAACAATTTATAAGTGCAGAGGTCATCTGGTAATGTTGACATTCATCACTCCTGAAGTTGTATTTCCTTGAGACAGCTTTAGAATAGATCATTCCTGAAGTTGATTTCCCCTAAGGTAACTTCAGAAAGAATCTTTTCACCACCATCAACATCTCAACTCTCGTGAATCCTGCCTCGAAGAAGGTCGGTGCTGAAGAATAAACACGTACTGTGACTGAAACAACAAATAACAGTTACCTGCAGATTGATGAGAATTAGACACATATACAACATCTGGGTATCTTTCTTGTAGACTTTTCCCCATCCAGTGGCTTTATCAATACAGATTCAAGGACATAATTTGAAGACAGTAGAACTATATACAAAAGATGAGGTAATCAGTCCCTCAACCTTGGAGTTAGTGTGAAGAGCACCTACGGTGCATGGTCTCAGACAGGATCGCGGGAGCGTTGACCCCCGAAACCCTGTCCAGTGATATCCAAAGCTCTAATAAAACTTAATTACTCACTTGCATACCTTCTTAATTACTCACTTGCATACCTTCTTAATTACTCACTTGCATACCTTCTTAATTACTCACTTGCATACCTTCTTAATTACTCACTTGCATACCTTCTTAATTACTCTCTTGCATACCTTCTTACTTAAACTTTAAACTCTGGTCAATCTTATTTAGAGAAAAGTAGAAGGTTCCAGTTTGTCTTTTTTTAAAGGAAAAACCTGAGGAAATTGCAATTCTGACAGAATTAATGTGATAATTTCTGAATGAGTCATCCACTTGGCTTCACTTTTCAACGCTGATAACTGGATAATGTAAATTCTGAACGGATTCTAACTTAATGTGCTTGTGTAATTTGGGATATTAATCTCTGTTAAATAACAGCAGAATGCTTCTTCAGTTTGACTTCAAACCTGCTGATTCTTAGTGGAAAGTTTAAATTAGATTTGGGCTGTTTATGTCCTAGTTATCCCCTTTTCTCCTTCTCTCTCTGTCTGTCTCTCTCTCTCGTTAAAAACGTGAGTTCTGACTGTTCTTCAAAGAACAGAGCTTCGCTCTCAGAAAACTACCAAAAACCGTTTCGAGACTTGAAGTTCCTCTCTATCTCATCAAAAATAAAAAAAAACAACGATACGCATGAGCAATGTGAAGAACAGCGACAGCAAGAGGACTCCATCATCCTGGGATCATACCAGAGGCGCCGTGTCACTGCCGGTGTCATAAAGTCTGTGAGAATCTTGGGTAACGATTGTACCAGCCACTTGTGGTCATCCTTCGGGTTAAATTAACTTATTCACCTGAGGTGTGATAAGGTTAGGATATAACCTTACTAACTTAGAGATTATATATGCCTGTTAGCATATCTTGTTAGCTAATCTTGCCTCTTGGTTAGAGAGTTCTCATTTATCTAATATTTACTGGTAACTAGTAATCACGAGGTGCTAGTTCACCTTCCATGCTGGTATCTTTGCTTGTCAGGCTTGCTAGCAGGAAGGCAGCCTGGAAGCCTCGAGCCACGGACACGCTGGAACACCTCCGATTACGTCCGTTCCGTGTCTCGTGCGTGAGGGACTCCTCTGGTCCAGTGCTCCTGCTTGTCCATCGTCCAGTTTAGCCTGAAAATAACTAGTACTGGAGATCTGTCGACGGAACATTCACCATTCCGAATATATGTCAACGGTTGTAACCCATATTATCAAGGAGGCAATTGCAAGTTTTCATTATTATTATTATTATTATTATTATTATTATTATTATTATTATTATTATTATTATTATTATTATTATTATTATTATTGTTGTCATTTAAAGTGAGAGACGAGAGACAGAGCACAGGATGAGAGGAGAATAAGAGAGGGATGAAGGATGGGGAAGCGATGCAGTAGTGAATAATTATGGAGGAGAATATACTCTGTCTTGCCAGTATACTGAGAAATGATTTTTTTTTTGTTAGACTATAACAGGAATAGCATGCATGTGGCTGGGACGGACCGGGTTAGGATAGATCAATAAAAAAAAAACATACTTATTGGTAGACGGGAAGAGAGAGGTAAAAAAAGAACGTGGTCTGACCACTTTGGGCGAGTTCTAAAGGAATGTTTTTTGTCACATAGTGACCAATGTAGTTTCAAGAAGTGCTGGAGAGACTGGAAGTGTGGGGAGGGTGGTGCTGGAGGGATGGAAGAGGCTAGAGAGTGTGTGGGGAGGAGACGAGGGAGGTGGTGTAGCATCAGGGATACAACAAAAACAGCCACACGCAAACCACAGCTAATTCACTTGCGTGTGTATACACACTGACTGTAGCAGTGACGTAGAGGCACGTAAGTTCCTCTGTCTTCTAATAATATCTTAATTTTTCCACTATAATTTACCTTGTCCGTAATTACTATTGCATTTGCTATGTTTCGTAAGGTGAAGTCCAGGATCTTTCCTTAATTCATGGTATAACTTAACAAATCTTTGAGAACAGTTGTGCTGCAGAGATTTGAGCTTTACTCAGACCTCTACAACACAGTTCTCCTCAAAGAATTAAGTTAAACAATGAAATAAGAAAAGATCCTGGACTTCACTTACGAAACAAAGCAAACGTGATGTAATTACGGACGAGGTAGATTATAGGTGAATAACGAACATTCTATTAGGAGACTGAGGGGAACTTTCGTGTCCTTTAATATCTTCATAACAAAATCCACTGATGAACCCTGAGTATTCCAGCGATCCTTTATTCACGAGTTAAAAGCGTCAAGTTTGCAATATAAAGTTGGTTGATAAAGTTATATTATGACGAATATTTTTGGTAAGTTTGCTTGGACTTAGGAAAGAGTATATGAGAATCATACACAACTTAGCAGACGTAAACTGCGTCAGCCAGAAAAAAACGTCGATTGAGGATCACAGTAATAAAAACATTGGCATGACTTGTAGTTTGTCTGGCCTGTCTTTACAGCAAATAAAAAATTGATTTCTGCTTCTGCAAGAGCAGTTATCACTCAGAAAGATTACTTGACTCACTTCAGAATAGTTATCACTTAGAGAGAGTATTTGACTCACTAATAAAAGTTTCTCCCCCTCCATCTTCTTCTTCGCCATCTTATGTTCCATCTTCTCCTACATCTTCTTCTCCTCCATCTTCTCCACCATTTTCTCCTCCATCTTCTCCTCCATCTTCTTCTCCATCATCTTCTTCACCTTCATCGTCTTCTCCTCCATTTCCTCCTCCATCTTCTCTCACGTCTTCTCCATCATCTTCTTCACCTCCATCTTCTCCATTTCCTCCTCAATCTTCTCACACACCTTCTCCATCATCATCATCACCTTTATCATCTCCTCCATCTTCTCCATTTTCTCCCCCATCTTCTTCCACAAATTCTCCATCATCTTCTTCACCTCCATCGTCTTCTCCACCATCTTCTCCACCATCATCTCCACCATCTCCTCCTTCCCCACCAACTTCTGTAACACAATTCGTAAATACAATCTGTAGAGAACACTGGAAAATTTCCTCCAGTAACTTACAAAACTTACTTCTATGTTATAATTATTACTACCACTTACTTCTAACTCAACACTACAGCAACACTTTACATATGATTATATAATGTTTAAGTGCACAGTTGTTCCTTGAGTCTTGTGTTGTACAAGTGTTACTGAGTAAAGGATAAATCTTCAATTTGTCTTAATTTAACGACCACTGTGTTGGCTGGACGTGTGTTTGTTTATCTCACCTCATTTCCAGTTGCTTTCCTCCCAACCCACACCCTCCAGTCCACACCCTCCAGTCCACACCCTCCAGTCCACACCCTCCAGTCCACACCCTCCAGTCCACACCCTCCAGTCCACACCCTCCTGTCCACACCCTACAGTCCACACCCTCCTGTCCACACCCTACAGTCCACACCCTCCAGTCCACACCCTCCAGTCAACATCCTCCAGTCCACACCCTCCAGTCTACACCCTCCAGTCCACACCCTCCAGTCCACACCCTCCAGTCCACGCCCTCCAGTCCACACCCTAAACCCCACAACCTTCCACGCACACCCTCCATCCCACAACCTTCAACGCACACCCTCCACCCCACAACCTTCAACACACACCCTCCAACCCCACAATCTTCAACGCACACCCTCCACCCCACAACCTTCAACTCACACCCTCCATCCCACAACCTTCAACGCACACCCTTCACCCCACAACCTTCAACGCACACCCTCCAACCCCACAACCTTCAACGCACACCCTCCACCCCACAACCTTCAACGCAAACCCTCCACCCCACAGCCTTCAACTCACACATTCCACCCCACAACCTTCAACGCACACCCTCCACCCCACAACCTCCAACGCACACCCTTTACCCCACAACCTTCAACGCACACCCTCCACCCCACAACCTTCAACGCACACCCTTCACCCCACAACCTTCAACGCACACCCTCCACCTCACAACCTTCATCTCACACCCTCCACCTCACAACCTTCAACGCACACCCTCCACCCCACAACCTTCAACGCACACCCTCCACCCCACAGCCTTCAACTCACACATTCCACCCCACAACCTTCAACGCACACCCTCCACCCCACAACCTCCAACGCACACCCTTTACCCCACAACCTTCAACGCACACCCTCCACCCCACAACCTCCAACGCACACCCTTTACCCCACAACCTTCAACGCACACCCTCCCCCCCACAACCTCCAACGCACACCCTCCACCCCACAACCTTCAACGCACACCCTCCACCCCACAGCCTTCAACTCACACATTCCACCCCACAACCTTCAACGCACACCCTCCACCCCACAACCTACAACGCACACCCTCCACCCCACAACCTTCAACGCACACCCTCCACCCCACAACCTTCAACGCACACCCTCCACCTCACAACCTTCATCTCACACCCTCCACCTCACAACCTTCAACGCACACCCTCCACCTCACAACCTTCATCTCACACCCTCCACCACACAACCTTCAACGCACACCCTCCACCCCACAACCTCCAACGCACACCCTTTACCCCACAACCTTCAACGCACACCCTCCACCCCACAACCTTCAACGCACACCCTCCACCCCACAACCTTCAACGCACACCCTCCACCTCACAACCTTCATCTCACACCCTCCACCTCACAACCTTCAACGCACACCCTCCACCCCACATCCTTCAACTCACACACTTCACCCCACAACCTTCAACGCACACCCTCCACCCCACAACCTCCAACGCACACCCTTTACCCCACAACCTTCAACGCACACCCTCCACCCCACAACCTTCAACGCACACCCTCCACCCCACAACCTTCAACGCACACCCTCCACCTCACAACCTTCATCTCACACCCTCCACCTCACAACCTTCAACGCACACCCTCCACCCCACAACCTTCATCTCACACCCTCCACCTCACAACCTTCATCTCACACCCTCCACCTCACACCCTTCATCTCACACCCTCCACCTCACAACCTTCAACGCACACCCTCCACCCCACAACCTTCAACGCACACCCTCCACCTCACAACCTTCATCTCACACCCTCCACCCCACAACCTTCAACGCACACCCTCCACCTCACAACCTTCATCTCACACCCTCCACCCCACAACCTTCAACGCACACCCTCCACCTCACAACCTTCATCTCACACCCTCCACCTCACAACCTTCAACGCACACCCTCCACCTCACAACCTTCATCTCACACCCTCCACCACACAACCTTCATCTCACACCCTCCACCTCACAACCTTCAACGCATACCCTCCACCCCACAACCAACGCACACCCTCCACCTCACAACCTTCATCTCACACCCTCCACCTCACAACCTTCAACGCACATCCTCCAGCCAACAACCTCCTCCAGTAAGTTGTGCAAGAAAGGTATAAAATACCGACAATATGAAAGTTACTTTCAACCTCCAGTAACATCTCTTGTCGGGGGCCAGACACCAAAGTTTCTCCTGCCTCTTGCAGCTGTCTTTCTCTGTTCGTGCTTCTTTCGTGAACGTTGACCGTAAAAACTCCTTCACTCTTACTAATCTCAAGTCAATGTAAGAATCATTCCACTTTTTATGATTTTTTGTTGTGCCTTCCAGATAATTTTGTCTGTTTTCTCCTCTAGTATCAGCAAATTTTAAGTATCTGTCTCGTTACGTCTTAGTAAATTATTCTCCTTAGCGTCAACCACTTGATTATCAATTAAGCTTTTAACCTGTTATATTTTTTTTCCTTTTCTCTCCTGTTACACCTCCAGGTGAGACGATTTATGTTTGGACATTGAAGGGCGAACACTTACTAATAAATTGTAAAGTCGTCTAAGAAGAATGATGCTTTTCTGCCGTCTGGTTCCACACCTGTAACACCACAGCTGCTCCCTACATCACTGTTCCACACCTATAACACCACAGCTGCTCCCTACATCACTGTTCCACACCTGTAACACCACAGCTGCTCCCTACATCACTGTTCCACACCTATAACACCACAGCTGCTCCCTACATCACTGTTCCACACCTATAACACCACAGCTGCTCCCTACATTACTGTTCCACACCTATAACACCACAGCTGCTCCCTACATCACTGTTCCACACCTGTAACACCACAGCTGCTCCCTACATCACTGTTCCACACCTGTAACACCACAGCTGCTCCCTACATCACTGTTCCACACCTGTAACACCACAGCTGCTCCCTACATCACTGTTCCACACCTGTAACACCACAGCTGCTCCCTACATCACTGTTCCACACCTGTAACACCACAGCTGCTCCCTACATCACTGTTCCACACCTGTAACACCACAGCTGCTCCCTACATCACTGTTCCACACCTGTAACACCACAGCTGCTCCCTACATCACTGTTCCACACCTGTAACACCACAGCTGCTCCCTACATCACTGTTCCACACCTATAACACCACAGCTGCTCCCTACATCACTGTTCCACACCTGTAACACCACAGCTGCTCCCTACATCACTGTTCCACACCTGTAACACCACAGCTGCTCCCTACATCACTGTTCCACACCTGTAACACCACAGCTGCTCCCTACATCACTGTTCCACACCTGTAACACCACAGCTGCTCCCTACATCACTGTTCCACACCTGTAACACCACAGCTGCTCCCTACATCACTGTTCCACACCTGTAACACCACAGCTGCTCCCTACATCACTGTTCCACACCTGTAACACCACAGCTGCTCCCTACAACACTGTTCCACACCTGTAACACCACAGCTGCTCCCTACATCACTGTTCCACACCTGTAACACCACAGCTGCTCCCTACATTACTATTCCACACCTGTAACACCACAGCCTCTCCCTACATCACTGTTCCACACCTGTAAAACCACAGCTGCTCCCTACATTACTATTCCACACCTGTAACACCACAGCCTCTCCCTACATCACTGTTCCACACCTGTAACACCACAGCCTCTCCCTACATCACTGTTCCACACCTGTAACACCACAGCTGCTCCCTACATTACTATTCCACACCTGTAACACCACAGCCTCTCCCTACATCACTGTTCCACACCTGTAACACCACAGCTGCTCCCTACATCACTGTTCCACACCTGTAACACCACAGCTGCTCCCTACATTACTATTCCACACCTGTAACACCACAGCTTCTCCCTACATCACTGTTCCACACCTGTAACACCACAGCTGCTCCCTACATCACTATTACACACCTGTAACACCACAGCCTCTCCCTACATCACTGTTCCACACCTGTAACACCACAGCTGCTCCCTACATTACTATTCCACACCTGTAACACCACAGCCTCTCCCTACATCACTGTTCCACACCTGTAACACCACAGCTGCTCCCTACATTACTGTTCCACACCTGTAACACCACAGCCTCTCCCTACATCACTGTTCCACACCTGTAACACCACAGCTGCTCCCTACATCACTGTTCCACACCTGTAACACCACAGCCTCTCCCTACATCACTGTTCCACACCTGTAACACCACAGCTGCTCCCTACATCACTGTTCCACACCTGTAACACCACAGCTGCTCCCTACATTACTGTTCCACACCTGTAACACCACAGCTGCTCCCTACATTACTGTTCCACACCTGTAACACCACAGCTGCTCCCTATATCACTGTTCCACACCTGTAACACTACAGCCTCTCCCTACATCACTGTTCCACACCTGTAACACCACAGCCTCTCCCTACATCACTGTTCCACACCTGTAACACCACAGCTGCTCCCTACATCACTGTTCCACACCTGTAACACCACAGCTGCTCCCTACATTACTGTTCCACACCTGTAACACCACAGCTGCTTCCTACATTACTGTTCCACACCTGTAACACCACAGCTGCTCCCTACATCACTGTTCCACACCTGTAACACCACAGCCTCTCCCTACATCACTGTTCCACACCTGTAACACCACAGCTGCTCCCTACATTACTGTTCCACACCTGTAACACCACAGCTGCTCCCTACATTACTGTTCCACACCTGTAACACCACAGCTGCTCCCTACATCACTGTTCCACACCTGTAACACCACAGCTGCTCCCTACATTACTGTTCCACACCTGTAACACCACAGCTGCTCCCTACATTTCTGTTCCACACCTGTAACACCACAGCTGCTCCCTACATCACTGTTCCGCACCTGTAACACCACAGCCTCTCCCTACATTACTGTTCCACACCTGTAACACCACAGCTGCTCCCTACATCACTGTTCCGCACCTGTAACACCACAGCCTCTCCCTACATCACTGTTCCACACCTGTAACACCACAGCTGCTCCCTACATTACTGTTCCACACATGTAACACCACAGCTGCTCCCTACATTACTGTTCCACACCTGTAACACCACAGCTGCTCCCTACATCACTGTTCCGCACCTGTAACACCACAGCTGCTCCCTACATTACTGTTCCACACCGGTAACACCACAGCTGCTCCCTACATCACTGTTCCACACCTGTAACACCACAGCCTCTCCCTACATCACTGTTCCACACCTGTAACACCACAGCTGCTCCCTACATTACTGTTCCACACCTGTAACACCACAGCTGCTCCCTACATTACTGTTCCACACCTGTAACACCACAGCTGCTCCCTACATTACTGTTCCACACCTGTAACACCACAGCTGCTCCCTACATCACTGTTCCACACCTGTAACACCACAGTCTCTCCCTACATCACTGTTCCACACCTGTAACACCACAGCCTCTCCCTACATCACTGTTCCACACCTGTAACACCACAGCTGCTCCCTACATCACTGTTCCACACCTGTAACACCACAGCTGCTCCGTACATTACTGTTCCACACCTGTAACACCACAGCTGCTCCCTACATTACTGTTCCACACCTGTAACACCACAGCTGCTCCCTACATCACTGTTCCACACCTGTAACACCACAGCCTCTCCCTACATCACTGTTCCACACCTGTAACACCACAGCTGCTCCCTACATTACTTTTCCACACCTGTAACACCACAGCTGCTCCCTACATTACTGTTCCACACCTGTAACACCACAGCTGCTCCCTACATTACTGTTCCACACCTGTAACACCACAGCTGCTCCCTACATCACTCTTCCACACCTGTAACACCACAGCCTCTCCCTACATCACTGTTCCACACCTGTAACACCACAGCCTCTCCCTACATCACTGTTCCACACCTGTAACACCACAGCTGCTCCATACATCACTGTTCCACACCTGTAACACCACAGCTGCTCCCTACATTACTGTTCCACACCTGTAACACCACACCTGCTTCCTACATTACTGTTCCACACCTGTAACACCACAGCTGCTCCCTACATCACTGTTCCACACCTGTAACACCACAGCCTATCCCTACATCACTGTTCCACACCTATAACACCACAGCTGCTCCCTACATTACTGTTCCACACCTGTAACACCACAGCTGCTCCCTACATCACTGTTCCACACCTGTAACACCACAGCTGCTCCCTACATTATTGTTCCACACCTGTAACACCACAGCTGCTCCCTACATCACTGTTCCGCACCTGTAACACCACAGCCTCTCCGTACATCACTGTTCCACACCTGTAACTCCACAGCTGCTCCCTACATCACTGTTCCACACCTGTAACACCACAGCTGCTCCCTACATCACTGTTCCGCACCTGTAACACCACAGCCTCTCCCTACATCACTGTTCCACACCTGTAACACCACAGCTGCTCTCTACATCACTGTTCCGCACCTGTAACACCACAGCCTCTCCTTACATCACTGTTCCACACCTGTAACACCACAGCTGCTCCCTACATCACTGTTCCACACCTGTAACACCACAGCTGCTCTCTACATTACTGTTCCACACCTGTAACACCACAGCTGCTCCCTACATTACTGTTCCACACCTATAACACCACAGCTGCTCCCTACATCACTGTTCCACACCTGTAACACCACAGCCTCTCCCTACATCACTGTTCCACACCTGTAACACCACAGCTGCTCCCTACATTACTGTTCCACACCTGTAACACCACAGCTGCTCCCTACATTACTGTTCCACACCTGTAACACCACAGCTGCTCCCTACATTACTGTTCCACACCTGTAACACCACAGCTGCTCCCTACATCACTGTTCCACACCTGTAACACCACAGCCTCTCCCTACATCACTGTTCCACACCTGTAACACCACAGCTGCTCCCTACATCACTGTTCCTCACCTGTAACACCACAGCTGCTCCCTACATTACTGTTCCACACCTGTAACACCACAGCTGCTCCCTACATTACTGTTCCACACCTGTAACACCACAGCTGCTCCCTACATCACTGTTCCACACCTGTAACACCACAGCCTCTCCCTACATCACTGTTCCACACCTGTAACACCACAGCCTCTCCCTACATCACTGTTCCACACCTGTAACACCACAGCTGCTCCCTACATTACTGTTCCACACCTGTAACACCACAGCTGCTCCCTACATTACTGTTCCACACCTGTAACACCACAGCTGCTCCCTACATCACTCTTCCACACCTGTAACACCACAGCCTCTCCCTACATCACTGTTCCACACCTGTAACACCACAGCCTCTCCCTACATCACTGTTCCACACCTGTAACACCACAGCTGCTCCCTACATCACTGTTCCACACCTGTAACACCACAGCTGCTCCGTACATTACTGTTCCACACCTGTAACACCACAGCTGCTCCCTACATTACTGTTCCACACCTGTAACACCACAGCTGCTCCCTACATCACTGTTCCACACCTGTAACACCACAGCTGCTCCCTACATCACTGTTCCACACCTGTAACACCACAGCTGCTCCCTACATCACTGTTCCACACCTGTAACACCGCAGCTGCTCCCTACATCACTGTTCCGCACCTGGAGTCGAGGTTCTTTGCTGAAATTTTGTATCAACCTGTGACTGGACGCTCCAAGAAGGTTATAATTCTAACCTGAAATTGCACCGAACTACTGCTACGACTCCCTCAGTGACCTTTGTCACTCGTAGATGAGTTGTTGCTCTCTCCTTAATGTGCTCAACTCCTGAACCTTCAGGCTGGTATTTTCATTCTCCTGAAGTTAAACCTGAAACATTCAGGATCTTTTTATATTCACTGATTTTATTTGATTTCAGACTTTTTAATTATTAATAAATGTGTTTCTTTTAGTAATATTTCTCTTTCCATCTGTCTATTTACGATAAAGGGTTATTATTATTATTATTATTATTATTATTATTATTATTATTATTATTATTATTATTATTATTATTATTATTATTATTATTATTAAAATCAAGGGGGAAGCGCTAAACCCGGAGGATTATACAGCACCTGGGGGGGATGTGGAAGGCATTCAGGATTAATTCGGGGAACTGGAGCACAGATCCAATTCCCTAAATCAGGAGCACTTCGCCAACATCAAGGAACCTTCCTTGAGGGGTACGATAAAGGAGAGGTCGTGGATTTCCCTGACAAGTGAAGACTTTGACAACATTCTCACCTGGTATATGTAAAAATGGTTTGAAACCCGACACGTTGATCAATTAGACACCTGTGTAACATTTGGATATTTTCATTCGACTCCAGGCTGAGGGACTGATTTCCTCAAACTCCTCCTAATCTTCCAACGTCCTTTCTGTATTGGACTGAAGAAGCCACTGGCTGGTGAAACGTGTCTCCTTCATCCACTGAGTATGTCCCATCCAGTGGTGGGAAATGATGATTGAGCCACCACACTGGAGAGCCACTGGAATAATCACTTCCTTCTGACTTCGGTGAAATCATTATCTTTCAAGACCTGTGTAGTACTGGATTGTTTTAGGTACGGGATTCTTTTAAATACAGGACTGATTTAGGTACGGTATTTTTTAGGTATGGTATTGTTTTAGGTACAGGTTGTTTTAGGTACGGTATTGTTTTAAATACAGGACTGTTTTAGGTACGGTATTGTGGCATGCGAAGAGTACGTAACCTTCATTCGGCGCATGTACACACCCTCATTTACAGGCTATCTCCCCCAACCAGCGAACCAGGTGACTGAGGGTTGACGATGGGGCCCCGTCGTTCAACCAGTACCCAGGTTCCAGCCAATGAGAAGATGGTTTTGGCAATCGCAGAGGTGTTGTGGGTACCACTCTCCTGTCTGCCCTTGTCATTCCCATTCTAGAGCTGGTTGAAGCACGGTCTGCTCTCTAGTGGCTTCTATTCTGCCTTGCTTACCGTGGAGTGCACTAATACCTATTGTTGTACATAGTGTATATAGTGTACATACTTCTGTTCTAAATTGGTGAAGGATAATACAAGTCAAAAGTTTTCTGCTGTGTTTATTTTGCTCCCTTTACACCCAGGATAACAGGCCATTTGGACTCCTGGGTTGTAATAGGTATTGTTTTAAGTACAGGACTGCTTTAGGTACGGTATTGTTTTAGGTACGGTATTGTTTTAGGTACAGGATTGAAAGTTAAGACACATGTGCAACATCTGGATATCTTTATTGTAGACGTTTCGCCATCCAGTGGCTTTATACCTTTCTTGCACAACTTGTCAGACACTGCAACATCATGGAATCTTGGTTCAGAGGACATCTACAAGACCTTCCTCACGGCTACAACTAACCCATCCCTTTGGGTATGACCTACTTCCACTGGGGAATCCCACCTACCTCGTCTGCTGCCCGTCCCTACCTACTGACACCTATATAACCGCCAGTCTTCTTGCCTTTGCTCCTGATTCTCCACCACCACGATGCTGTGAACACTAACTCCATCTTTGGTATATAGTTCTACTGTCTTCTAATTATGTCCTAGAATTTGTATTAATAAAGCCAAAGGAGGGCGAAACGTCTACAATAAAGATATCCAGATGTTGCACATGTGTCTAAATTTTCAGGTACGGGATTGTAAATAGCGGGATGTAAATAGTGTGTAAATAGAGTGCTAAAAATATCTAGCCAAGACAGGACTCGTAGCAATGGTTTTAAGTTGGAAAAATTCAGATTCAGGAAGGATATAGGAAAGTACTGGTTTGGTAATAGAGTTGTGGATGAGTGGAACAAACTCCCGAGTACAGTTATTGAGGCTAAGACGTTGTGTAGTTTTAAAAATAGGTTAGATAAATACATGAGTGGGTGTGGGTGGGTGTGAGTTGGACCTGAGTAGCTTGTGCTAATAGGTCAGATGCCGTGCTCCTTCCTTAAGTGAATGTGGCCTGATCTGACTAGGTTGGGGCATTGGCTTGGGCCGGTGGGGGGACTCTGCCTCGCATGGGCCAGTAGGCCTGCAGCAATGTACCTTTTTTCTTATGATCTTATTATTTTAGGTAGGGGATTATCTCAGGTGTTTATTGGAACCTGAGGAACTAAAAAGATTAAGTCCTTATTCTTAAGTAGATATTTAACCTTTTGTTTGGTTATCGTTGTAGACAAGTTAAACTTGGGTGAGTAGCATCGAAAAGTGCGGAAGGAAGACACGTATGTTGATATTTAGGCAGTAAGTGGGTTTGTTGAAGGTTGAGACATTTATGCAACATATGGGAATCTTTATTAAGGAAACGTTTCGCCACACAGTGGCTTCATCAGTCCAATACAAAGTAGAAATGAACATTAAAATGGTATAAAATACCGACAGATTGTTAGGTAAGACACATATGCAACAGTTAGACACAGTAGGCTTCTTCAGTCGAGTACAGAAAAGTTGATAGAAGCAGAAGATACTTGAAGACGATGTAATCAACACAGTAGGCTTCTTCAGTCGAGTACAGAAAAGTTGATAGAAGCAGAAGATACTTCAAGTATCTTCTGCTATCAACTTTTCTGTACTCGACTGAAGAAGCCTACTGTGTAGGCGAAACGTTTCGAAATAAAGATACCTAACTGTTGCATATGTGTCTTACCTAACAAAGTAGAAATGAGTTAGGAGAAGAGGAGTTTGAGGTAATCAATCCCTCAGCCTAGAAATGATGCGTCCAGTCCATCTTGTAGAAAGTGCAGCATATGGCCGGAGAAGTGGCTTATATACTGTAGTCAGGTGAGGTGAAGCAGGATACAAGAATTTCTTGTATCAAGATCCCACGATGTTGCAGAGTCTGACAGATGTGATAAACGACTACAGTATATGAGCCACTTCTCCGACCATATGCTGCACTTTCTATAAAAGTGATGGACTGAACACAACGTTTCTAGGTTGAGGAACTGATTACCTCAAACTCCTCCTCTCGTAACCCGTTTCTATGTTGTTAGGTAAGACACATATGCAACAGTTAGGTATCTTCATTTCGAAACGTTTCGCCTACACAGTAGGCTTCTTCAGTCGAGTACAGAAAAGTTGATAGAAGCAGAAGATACTTGAAGACGATGTAATCAGTCCATCACCCTTGAAGTTTTGAGGTGGCCAGTCCCTCAGTCTGGAGAAGAGTATTGTTCCATAGTCTGAAACAATATGGAGTTGAAGTGACAGGATGGAGCCTATATACCGCCAGGAGGTGAGATGTAGGCCACTAGCAGAGGAAAGAATGTTGTCGTTGGAAGGTCAGGTTCCTCTCTAATCCAGCCATTCTTACTAGTAGAAGTTGACAAAGTTGATTTCAGGTCTGTACCAAGATACCCTTGTGTTGCAATGTCTGACAGAGTGAACATTAAAATGGTATAAAATACCGACAGGTTGTTAGGTAAGACACATATGCAACAGTTAGGTATCTTTATTTCGAAACGTTTCGCATACACAGTAGGCTTCTACAGTCGAGTACAGAAAAGTTGATAGAAGCAAGGGTGATGGACTGATTACATCGTCTTCAAGTATCTTCTGCTTCTATCAACTTTTCTGTACTCGACTGAAGAAGCCTACTGTGTAGGCGAAACGTTTCGAAATAAAGATACCTAACTGTTGCATATGTGTCTTACCTAACAACCTGTCGGTATTTTATACCATTTTAATGTTCAACCCGTTTCTACTTTGTATTGGACTGATGAAGCCACTGTGTGGCGAAACGTTTCCTTAACAAAGATTCCCATATATTGCATAAGAGTCTCAATCTTCAACTTGTCGATTTTCAAAATCATTTATCACACAAGTGGGTTTGTATTTGAGTAGAACATGCCCAATATGGGCCAGTAGGCCTGCTTCAGTGTTCCTCTTTTCCTATGTTCACTAGACTGAAGTAGCCACTGGTGGGCGAAACGTCCGCTTAATAAATGTCTTAATGCCAGCATGCATGTCTTAAGTGCTGCGTATGTTTTGTGATCTATTTTGACATCTAATTACTAGTTAGAAATAGATTTTGATCTGTGTATCTTCATGAATTAGACACATGTGCAGTACATGGGTATCTTTGTACCTGTGTTTCCTGTGTCTCAACACAGGTGTGCGGAACACTTTTCTTCTCCTGTTAAGTGTTTTCGCTTCCAACTTTTGTGTTTGTTTTCTAGCTTCCGTACCATTGTTACCATAGTCAGATGTTTGTCCAGAAGCAAATGTTGAGCCAACATCAGGAATCTATTGACTTCAGATTGTCCCAGGAGGGTATTGACTTCAGATTGTCCCAGGAGGGCATTGACTTCAGACTGACCCAGGAGGGTATTGACTTCAGATTGTCCCAGGAGGGTATTGACTTCAGATTGTCCCAGGAGGGTATTGACTTCAGATTGTCCCAGGAGGGCATTGACTTCAGACTGACCCAGGAGGGTATTGACTTCAGATTGTCCCAGGAGGGCATTGACTTCATATTATCCCAACATAGTATTGACTTTAGAATGTCCCAGTATAGTATAGACCTCAGACTGTACCAGTAGAGTATTGACTTCACACTGTCCCAATATAATACTGACCTCTA
>NC_091300.1:64382993-64405493 GCF_038502225.1 Cherax quadricarinatus
ATGGAACAGTAGTGTTCTGTGTTCATGGTGATGGAACAGTAGTGTTCTGTGTTCATTGTGATGGTAGGGTGGTGTTGGGGGTTCATGGTGATGGAACAGTAGTGTTCTGTGTTCATGGTGATGGAACAGTAGTGTTCTGTGTTCATGGTGATGGAACAGTAGTGTTCTGTGTTCATGGTGATGGAACAGTAGTGTACATTATTCATGGTGATGGAACAGTAGTGTACTGTGTTCATGGTGATGGAACAGTAGTGTTCTGTGTTCATGGTGATGGAACAGTAGTGTACATGGTGATTCATGGTGATGGAACAGTAGTGTACTGTGTTCATGGTGATGGAACAGTAGTGTTCTGTGTTCATGGTGATGGAACAGTAGTGTACATTATTCATGGTGATGGAACAGTAGTGTTCTGTGTTCATGGTGATGGAACAGTAGTGTTCTGTGTTCATGGTGATGGAACAGTAGTGTTCTGTGTTCATGGTGATGGAACAGTAGTGTTCTGTGTTCATGGTGATGGAACAGTAGTGTTCTGTGTTCATGGTGATGGAACAGTAGTGTTCTGTGTTCATGGTGATGGAACAGTAGTGTACTGTGTTCATGGTGATGGAACAGTAGTGTTCTGTGTTCATGGTGATGGAACAGTAGTGTTCTGTGTTCATGGTGATGGAACAGTAGTGTTCTGTGTTCATGGCGATGGAACAGTAGTGTTCTGTGTTCATGGTGATGGAACAGTAGTGTTCTGTGTTCATGGTGATGGAACAGTAGTGTTCTGTGTTCATGGTGATGGAACAGTAGTGTTCTGTGTTCATGGTGATGGAACAGTAGTGTTCTGTGTTCATGGTGATGGAACAGTAGTGTTCTGTGTTCATGGTGATGGAACAGTAGTGTTCTGTGTTCATGGTGATGGAACAGTAGTGTTCTGTGTTCATGGTGATGGAACAGTAGTGTTCTGTGTTCATGGTGATGGAACAGTAGTGTTCTGTGTTCATGGTGATGGAACAGTAGTGTTCTGTGTTCATGGTGATGGAACAGTAGTGTTCTGTGTTCATGGTGATGGAACAGTAGTGTTCTGTGTTCATGGTGATGGAACAGTAGTGTACTGTGTTCATGGTGATGGAACAGTAGTGTTCTGTGTTCATGGTGATGGAACAGTAGTGTTCTGTGTTCATGGTGATGGAACAGTAGTGTTCTGTGTTCATGGTGATGGAACAGTAGTGTACTGTGTTCATGGTGATGGAACAGTAGTGTTCTGTGTTCATGGTGATGGAACAGTAGTGTTCTGTGTTCATGGTGATGGAACAGTAGTGTTCTGTGTTCATGGTGATGGAACAGTAGTGTTCTGTGTTCATGGTGATGGAACAGTAGTGTTCTGTGTTCATGGTGATGGAACAGTAGTGTTCTGTGTTCATGGTGATGGAACAGTAGTGTTCTGTGTTCATGGTGATGGAACAGTAGTGTTCTGTGTTCATGATGATGGAACAGTAGTGTTCTGTGTTCATGGTGATGGAACAGTAGTGTTCTGATGGAACAGTAGTGGTCTGTATTCATGATGATGGAACAGTAGTGTTCTGTGTTCATGGTGATGGAACAGTAGTGTTCTGTGTTCATGGTGATGGAACAGTAGTGTTCTGTGTTCATGGTGATGGAACAGTAGTGTTCTGTGTTCATGGTGATGGAACAGTAGTGTTCTGTGTTCATGGTGATGGAACAGTAGTGTTCTGTGTTCATGGTGATGGAACAGTAGTGTTCTGTGTTCATGGTGATGGAACAGTAGTGTTCTGTGTTCATGGTGATGGAACAGTAGTGTTCTCATGTGATGGAACAGTAGTGTACTGTGTTCATGGTGATGGAACAGTAGTGTTCTGTGTTCATGGTGATGGAACAGTAGTGTTCTGTGTTCATGGTGATGGAACAGTAGTGTTCTGTGTTCATGGTGATGGAACAGTAGTGTTCTGTGTTCATGGTGATGGAACAGTAGTGTTCTGTGTTCATGGTGATGGAACAGTAGTGTACTGTGCTCATGGTGATGGAACAGTAGTGTTCTGTGTTCATGGTGATGGAACAGTAGTGTTCTGTGTTCATGGTGATGGAACAGTAGTGTACATTATTCATGGTGATGGAACAGTAGTGTTCTGTGTTCATGGTGATGGAACAGTAGTGTTCTGTGTTCATGGTGATGGAACAGTAGTGTTCTGTGTTCATGGTGATGGAACAGTAGTGTTCTGTGTTCATGGTGATGGAACAGTAGTGTACATTATTCATGGTGATGGAACAGTAGTGTTCTGTGTTCATGGTGATGGAACAGTAGTGTCTTGTGTTCATGGCGATGGAACAGGAGTGTTCTGTGTTCAAGGCGATGGAACAGTAGTGTTCTGTGTTCATGGTGATGGAACAGTAGTGTTCTGTGTTCATGGTGATGGAACAGTAGTGTTCTGTGTTCGTGGTGATGGAACAGTAGTGTCCTGTGTTCATGGCGATGGAACAGTAGTGTTATGTGTTCAAGGCGATGGAACAGTAGTGTTCTGTGTTCAAGGTGATGGAACACTAGTGTTCTGTGTTCATGGTGATGGAACAGTAGTGTTCTGCGTTCATGGTGATGGAACAGTAGTGTTCTATATTCATGGAGATGGAACAGTAGTGTTCTATGTTCATGGTGATGGAACAGTAGTGTTCTATGTTCATGGCGATGGAACAGTAGTGTTCTATGTTCATGGTGATGGAACAGTAGTGTTCTGTGTTCATGGTGATGGAACAGAAGTGTACTGTGTTCATGATGATGGAACAGCAGTGTTCTGTGTTCATTGTGATGGAACAGTAGTGTTATGTGTTCATGGTGATGGAACAGTAGTGTACTGTGTTCATCATGGAACAGTAGCGTACTGTGTTCATGGTGATGGAACAGTAGTGTACTGTCTTCATGATGATGGAACAGTAGTGTACTGTGTTCTTGATGGAACAGTAGTGTACTGTGTTCATGATGATGGAACAGTAGTGTACTGTGTTGATGGTGATGGAACAGTCGTGTACTGTCTTCATGATGATGGAACAGTAGTGTACTATGTTCTTGATGGAACAGTAGTGTTCTGTGTTCATGATTATGGAACAGTAGTGTTCTGTGTTGATGGTGATGGAACAGTAGTGTTCTGTGTTCAATGGAACAGTAGTGTTCTGTGTTCATGATGATGGAACAGTAGTGTACTGTGTTCATGATGATGGAACAGTAGTGTACTGTGTTCATGATGATGGAACAGTAGTGTACTGTGTTCATGATGATGGAACAGTCATGTACTGTGTTCATGATGATGGAACAGTAGTGTACTGTGTTCATGATGATGGAACAGTCGTGTACTGTGTTCATGATGATGGAACAGTAGTTTACTGTGTTCATGATATTGGAGAGTAGTGTTCTGTGTTCATGATGATGGAACAGTAGTGTTCTGTGTTCATGGTGATGGAACAGTAGTGTTCTGTGTTCATGGTGATGGAACAGTAGTGTTCTGTGTTCATGGTGATGGAACAGTAGTGTACATTATTCATGGTGATGGAACAGTAGTGTTCTGTGTTCATGGTGATGGAACAGTAGTGTACATTATTCATGGTGATGGAACAGTAGTGTTCTGTGTTCATGGTGATGGAACAGTAGTGTTCTGTGTTCATGGTGATGGAACAGTAGTGTACTGTGTTCATGGTGATGGAACAGTAGTGTTCTGTGTTCATGGTGATGGAACAGTAGTGTATATTATTCATGGTGATGGAACAGTAGTGTTCTGTGTTCATGGTGATGGAACAGTAGTGTTCTGTGTTCATGGTGATGGAACAGTAGTGTACTTTATTCATGGTGATGGAACAGTAGTGTTCTGTGTTCATGGTGATGGAACAGTAGTGTTCTGTGTTCATGGTGATGGAACAGTAGTGTACTGTGTTCATTGTGATGGAACAGTAGTGTTCTGTGTTCATGGTGATGGAACAGTAGTGTTCTGTGTTCATGGTGATAGAACAGTAGTGTACATTATTCATGGTGATGGAACAGTAGTGTACTGTGTTCAATGTGATGGAACAGTAGTGTTCTGTGTTCATGGTGATGGAACAGTAGTGTACATTATTCATGGTGATGGAACAGTAGTGTTCTGTGTTCATGGTGATGGAACAGTAGTGTTCTGTGTTCATGGTGATGGAACAGTAGTGTTCTATGTTCATGGTGATGGAACAGTAGTGTACATTATTCATGGTGATGGAACAGTAGTGTTCTGTGTTCATGGTGATGGAACAGTAGTGTTCTGTGTTCACGGTGATGGAAGAGTAGTGTTCTGTGTTCACGGTGATGGAACAGTAGCGTTCTGTGTTCATGGTGATGGAACAGTAGTGTTCTGTGTTCACGGTGATGGAACAGTAGCGTTCTGTGTTCATGGTGATGGAACAGTAGTGTTCTGTGTTCATGGTGATGGAACAGTAGTGTTCTGTGTTCATGGTGATGGAACAGTAGTGTACTGTGTTCATAATGATGGAACAGCAGTGTTCTGTGTTCATGGTGATGGAACAGTAGTGTTATGTGTTCATGGTGATGGAACAGTAGTGTACTGTGTTTATCATGGAACAGTAGCGTACTGTGTTCATGGTGATGGAACAGTAGTGTACTGTGTTCATGATGATGGAATAGTAGTGTTCTGTGTTCATGATTATGGAACAGTAGTGTTCTGTGTTGATGGTGATGGAACAGTAGTGTACTGTGTTCTTGATGGAACAGTAGTGTACTGTGTTCATGATGATGGAACAGTAGTGTACTGTGTTCATGATGATGGAACGGTCGTGTACTGTGTTCATGATGATGGAACAGTAGTGTACTGTGTTCATGATGATGGAACAGTCGTGTACTGTGTTCATGATGATGGAACAGTCGTGTACTGTGTTCATGATGATGGAACAGTAGTGTACTGTGTTCATGATGATGGAACAGTCAAGTACTGTCTTCATGATGATGGAACAGTAGTGTACTGTGTTCATGATGATGGAACAGTCATGTACTGTCTTCATGATGATGGAACAGTAGTGTTCTGTGTTCATGATGATGGAACAGTAGTGTACTGTGTTCATGATGATGGAACAGTAGTGTACTGTGTTCATGATGATGGAACAGTAGTGTTCTGTGTTCATGATGATGGAACAGTAGTGTACTGTGTTCATGGTGATGGAACAGTAGTGTTTGTGTTCATGGTAATGGAACCATTTCCGTGTTACAAAATACTTCTCAAGCCTATAAGATATTCAGAAGGGGAGCCGAGACTCGACCCCTGCAACCACGTGTGTGGATACGACGTAGATGAAAATCCTACCAAGTTACAAACCTGGAAAACAATGAAACCAGTGTGTGTGTGTCTGTAAGATATGAAAGAAACCCTACGTGAATTTTTAGATAGATGGAGAGAGAGAGAGAGAGAGAGAGAGAGAGAGAGAGAGAGAGAGAGAGAGAGAGAGAGAGAGAGAGAGAGAGAGAGAGAGAGACAAACAGACAGGAAGAGAGAGAGATGGTAAGTTGCGTGTTTTATGGACTGGATGAAGGTATTCGATGCAGTACTTCCTAAGAGACCAGAACGAAAACAAGAGGAGCTCGCGGAAATAACATTGACAGACATACACTGAATAAACGAATACCTATCAGGAAATGGATACAACGATTGTCCAGAAGAAGCATCAGAATGGACAGGTATGACAAATGATGTTCCACAAGAAGTGGAACGGGACTGATACAGCCTCGTGTAAGACTTACCGGAAGATTCAGTCGAGAACTAAGAGGATGAGAAACGGTAGGAAATGCTAAGATCTACAACTAGTAGAGTTACGTGGGGACTAATGGATGTCAACCTGGCTGTTAGAGAATCGGAAAGGCATGATAACAACGTCCAAATACTAAGGAATAAATAGTTCGACAGGCGGGAACTGGTACACGAGGACGAATCTGTAATATAAAACCAGAGAAGTCACAGGGATGTCAGGAAGTATTTCAACTACAGACTGGTCGAGACGTGGAATGACCGGGACATGAGAGTGATAATGGCAGCTTATATGCACAGTTTTAAAAATAGGTACGTAGAAGACTATCAAACTAAGGGAAAATTAACCCAACACAGGACAGTGTAAAAGAGCCAGGAGCTGAGACTCGACCCCTGCAACCACAAATTGGTGTGCAAATAGGTGAGAACTCACATACACACATACACACACATACACACACACACACACAAACACACACACACACACACACACACACACACACACACACACACATACACACACATACACACACACACACACACACACACACATACACACACACACACACACACACACACACACACACACACACACACACACACACACACACACACACACACACACACACACACATACACACACAAACACACACACACACACACACACACACACACACACACACACATAACCAAGGTAGAGGTGAAGAAACTGCTAGAGGAACTCGATACCTCAAAGGGGGTGGGCCCAGTTAGCATATCTCCATGGATACTGAGAGAGGGAGCAGAGGAACTGTGTGTGCCATTAGCAACCTTCTTCAGTAAATCTATCGAAACAGGGCAATTGCCTGAGGCGTGGAAGACAGCACATGTTGTTCCAATTTTTAAGAAAGGGGACAGGCAGCATTAAACTACAGACCAGTGTCACTGATTTGTATAGTATGCAAAGTCATGGAAAAGATTATCAGGAGAAAAGTGATGGAACACATTGAAAAGATTGGGCTCATACATGACAGCACGGCTTCAGAAATGGGAAATCCTGTGTCACAAATCTACTTGAGTTCTACGATAAGGTAACAGAAGAGAGAGGGATGGGTAGATTGCATCTTTTTAAACTGCAAGAAAGCTTTTGACACAGTACCACACAAGAGACTGGTGCAAAAATTAGAGGAGCAGGCAGGAATAACGGGGAAAGTGCCGCAGTGGATCAGGGAATACCTGGCAGGAAGGAAACAACGAGTGTTGGTACGTGATGAAGTGTCGGAGTGGGCGAATGTGTCGAGTGGGGTTCCACAAGGTTCAGTCCTAGGCCCGGTGCTGTTTCTTGTATACGTAAATGACATGGTGGAAAGAATAGATTCAGAAGTGTCACTGTTCGCTGATGATGTGAAACTGATGAGGAAAATACAAGTGGGCGAGGATCAATTAAGATTACTAGGGGATCTGGACAAACTACAAGTATGGTCCGACAAATAGCTCCTGGAGTTTAACCACAATAAGTGTAAGGTCATGAAGATTTGGGAAGGACAGAGAAGACCGCAGACGGAGTACAGGTTAGGAAACCAACAGCTGCAAACGTCAGTTAATGAAAAGGATCTTGGGGTAAGCATTACAACGAACATGTCCCCTGAGGCACACATCAATCAAATAACTGCTGCAGCATATGGGAGATTGGCAAACCTGAGATTGGCGCTTAGACATCTGAGTAAGAAGTCATTCACGACATTGTACACAGTGTACGTAAGGCCTATACTGGAATATGAAGCGCCAGTATGGAACCCTCACTTAGTCAAACACATCACGAAATTGGAGAAAGTGCAAAAATTTGCAACACGATTAGTCCCGGAACTGAGGGGTATATCTTATGAGGAGAGGTTAAGGGAACTCAACCTGATGACACTAGAGGATAGGAGTAATAGAGGGGACATGATAACAACGTATAAAATACTAAGAGGCATTGACAAGGTGGAGATAATAGGCGTAGTACGAAATTGTAACAATAGGTAATAGGTATAAACCTCTTAATCTGTCTTACAGGATGTTAATTAAGCTACAGTATGTTACACAATACTGACTCTGCTGTTCCGGTAATCTTGGATAAACATGATGCAAGAAACTCCTGCATTGTCGGATTCAGTTTATAAGGAAACTTCTGAGCAGGTTTGTAGGTGCAGATATGACCTACACACCTGAACGGCTTCAGTATTTAATGGATAAAGCCATTAAATAATGTGCAAACAAATCTGTTGCAGTAAAACTGTCAAAAAAGAAGGTGGGAAGAGTTGGAATCCTTTCCATAACTGGAAATTGACTGATCTGATTGGCTACAAATTCTCACCAATGGCGTTGTTTTCTGAACACAAGTCTCACGCTGCCATTGGCTGGCATGAGTTTTGGAAATAGTTCGGAGGAGGTACGGAATTCCGATACCGTAAATACCGTACTGTACAGTGCAGAAAAGAAAGCGGGAGGGTATGGTACGAACGTACGAGACGATATTTCTGACAGGCATGGCAACTGGAAAAAAAGTAATGTACTCTACCATACTGCCAGCCTTGACGTAGCACCTCCAAGAATAACATGTAAGGTGAGGACCTGGGTGTTAGTGGACTGGTGTGGGTCGCATCCTGGGACAACACTGACCTAATTTGCCCTAAATGCTCAGCATAACAAGCGGCTTTCTGTATAGTAGTATGTCACTGATGTCAGCTATGGTCTGTATACCTTGTACATGTACTGGTAGTAAATAAAGATATAATTATTATTATTATTATTATTATTATTATTATTATTATTATTATTATTATTATTATTATTATTATTATTATTATTATTATTATTATTATTGTGATGAATGGTTTGAAAAACCGACAAGTTGAAGATTGAGACACTTATACAGCATATGGGAATCTTTATTCAGGAAACGTTTCGCCACAGTGTGGCTTCATCAGTCCAATACAAAGAGGAAGGCGTAAGGAGAGGAGAAGAATGAGGTAATCAGTCCCTCAACCTGGAGTCGATGTGTTCAGTCCATCAATCTTGAAGAATGTACAGCATAGGGCCGTAGACGTGGCTTATATACTGTAGTGAGGTGACGTGAAGAAGGTGGAGACGGGGTCATAGTGGTACCATCCACTAGTCGAAGTAGGTCTTCGTCCAAAGGTTGAACAAGTGTTGAAAAATTCTTTGTAACAAGATCCCATGATGCTGCAGTGTCTGACAGTTGTGATGAATGGTTTGAAAAACCGACAAGTTGAAGATTGAGACACTTATACAGCATATGGGAATCTTTATTCAGGAAACGTTTCGCCACACAGTGGCTTCATCAGTCCAATACAAAGAGGAAGGCGTAAGGAGAGGAGGAGAATGAGGTAATCAGTCCCTCAACCTGGAGTCGATGTGTTCAGTCCATCAATCTTGAAGAATGTACAGCATAGGGCCGTAGACGTGCAGCATCATGGGATCTTGTTACAAAGAATTCTTCAACACTTGTTCAACCTTTGGACAAAGACCTACTTCGACTAGTGGATGGTACCACTATGACCCCGTCTCCACCTGCTTCACGTCACCTCACTACAGTATATAAGCCACGTCTAGGGCCCTATGCTGTACATTCTACAAGATTGATGGACTGAACACATCGACTCCAGGTTGAGGGACTGATTACCTCATTCTCCTCCTCTCCTTACGCCTTCCTCTTTGTATTGGACTGATGAAGCCACTGTGTGGCGAAACGTTTCCTGAATAAAGATTCCCATATGCTGTATAAGTGTCTCAATCTTCATTATTATTATTATTATTATTATTATTATTATTATTATTATTATTGTTATTATTATTATTATTATCATCATTATTATTATTATTATTATTATTATTATTATTATTATTATTATTATTATTATTATTATTATTATTATTATTATTATTATTATTATTATTATTATTATTATTATTATTATTATTATTATTATTATTATTATTATTATTATTATTATTATGTAACAGATTACAGGAATACACAATTATACCACTGGTATTTGCACATCACTGAAGTTCGTAGCACTTTTCGAAGATACCCAAGATTTCCTGCAATTAGATGTAGATGTTTTAGCAAAGAGAATTTCTTTCACGTAAAGTAAAAGGACACAAATGCAGCTAATGTGACATTTTATTAAGGCAACGTTTCGCCCTCCAGGAGCTTTATCAAGCCGTTACCAAGCTCCTGGAGAGCGAAACGTTGCCACAATAAAATGTCACATTAGTTGCACATGTGTCCTTTTACTTTACATATTGTCGGTAATTCTACCAACTTTATGACAATTTCGTTCACGCTGTTGATGAGTCAGTTATCTGGGCTGATTCTTAGTTATTGTGAAGTTATTTTCACAGTAAACATGAAATAATGCTGCCAAACAAAGTCGTCTATAAGGGCAAATATTTAATTATTTAATACAAATTACATGCCTGGAGTATATTAAGTGTGTGAGTGCAGGCAGAGTGCATGAAGCGAACGTTTGTAGGAGAGTAAACAAGTGTGTGCGTGCAGGCAGAGTGCATGAAGCGAACGTTTGTAGGAGAGTAAACAAGTGTGTGCGTGCAGGCAGAGTGCATGAAGCGAACGTTTGTAGGAGAGTAAACAAGTGTGTGCGTGCAGGCAGGTGGCAGGTGCTTGGCTCTGTTTACTGGCTGCCTTGCCAGGAAATACTTTCTCTGAAATGTTGATTGTGTATTTACGTCTCAGTGTTGGGAATTACGGGAAAAGAATTAGTACAGATGGTGAAATTCCTGGGTGTACGTGTATAATATTGATAATTCCTGGGTGTACTTGTGTAATGTTGATAATTCCTGGGTGTACTTGTGTAATGTTGATAATTCCTGAGTGTACGTGTATAATATTGATAATTCCTGGGTGTACGTGTATAATATTGATAATTCCTGGGTGTACTTGTGTAATGTTGATAATTCCTGGGTGTACGTGTATAATGTTGATAATTCATGGGTGTACGTGTATAATATTGATAATTCCTGGGTGTACGTGTATAATGTTGATAATTCCTGGGTGTACGTGTATAATATTGATAATTCCTGGGTGTACGTGTATAATATTGATAATTCCTGGGTGTATGTGTATAATGTTGATAATTCCTGGGTGTACTTGTGTAATGTTGATAATTCCTGGGTGTACGTGTATAATATTGATAATTCGTGAGTGTACGTGTATAATATTGATAATTCCTGGGTGTACGTGTATAATATTGATAATTCCTGGGTGTACGTGTATAATATTGATAATTCCTGGGTGTACGTGTATATTGATAATTCCTGGGTGTACGTATATAATATTGATAATTCCTGGGTGTACGTGTATAATATTGATAATTCCTGGGTGTACGTGTATAATATTGATAATTCCTGGGTGTACTTGTGTAATGTTGATAATTCCTGGGTGTACTTGTGTAATGTTGATAATTCCTGGGTGTACTTGTGTAATGTTGATAATTCCTGGGTGTACTTGTGTAATGTTGATAATTCCTGGGTGTACTTGTGTAATGTTGATAATTCCTGGGTGTACTTGTGTAATGTTGATAATTCTTGGGTGTACTTGTGTAATGATGATAATTCCTGGGTGTACTTGTGTAATGTTGATAATTCCTGGGTGTACTTGTGTAATGTTGATAATTCCTGGGTGTACTTGTGTAATGTTGATAATTCTTGGGTGTACTTGGGTAATGTTGATGATCCAACATGAAACTTGTGTTAAATAATTAATTATTATTATTATATGCACAAGGAAATATTTCACTTAAAAAATTGATTTAATTCGTTAACTTGCAAGTTACGAAGCAATAATTACCAGTTACTGTGTCTGCTGTTCGTGGAGGTCAGGTGAATCATGGCAGACACACAAAGCATGGAAGAAACACACATACTATTAAGTTCTAGTTTCGCTCACATGAGGCTTCATTATTCTAAAGACCTTGACGGGAGAAACGTCTCCTTAATAAATCTCCTAATATCGCATATGTGTCTCGTACACCTGTCGGTGTTACCATTTATAACCTCAGATACAAGACACAACTGATGTCCATCCCTGAGCCACTATTGTAATATAATAAAAGTTAGAGCGAAGGAATTGATGGACATTACGAAATACGTGTTGATAAAAACTTCCCATGAATGCCAGTGTTCCTCTGAGACGCTGTTTACGTCAATATTGTTAATAAAACAACGCATCGTCTTGATGTTATTTATATAGATATTTTCATTAAACGTATATCTGCTGTGTACTGAATGTATTCGTGTTGGTTAGAATCAATTAAATGCGATGAGTAATGGAAAGGTGTGTGGAGTTCCTCAGGGTATATGAGACGAAGCAGGTTCTCAGAACACATGAACGGACGGGTGGTAATACCACCAACGTGTGTGTGTGTGTGTGTGTGTGTGTGAGAGAGTGTGAGAGAGTGTGTGTGTGTGTGTGTGTGTGACGTCACCATCGCTTGCAACAAAACTCAGAGGGTGGAGAACAAGTCCCTCAGTCATCGACTAAACTACGTAGTGAGCACGGGATTAACACACGCTAACTGTGATACAAGACACGCTTAAGTGAACACTGGAGGCCAGGCGAGGATGAACAAGTACCTGGAGATGTGTTTGGTGGCGCTGATGGGGATGGGACCCACGGCCATTGTGATCATGCTAGTCAATCACTATGGACCCTTGGCTGTGGCCTGTTCCCTCATCTTCGGTGGTGCCTACCTTACACTCGTGGTGCTGGGACTAACACTCCACAAGTGTGTAACCTCACACAACACTCACGAAGACCATGAACAACACCAGGTGAGAGACACGCCTACCTTGTGTACACACACGCGCACACACACACCTGCTCTCTCTCTCTCTCTCTCTCTCTCTCTCTCTCTCTCTCTCTCTCTCTCTCTCTCTCTCTCTCTCTCTCTCATGTCTAAACACTATTAAAAATATATCGCGCGTAAGAGATATACTTGGCATAATATATTGAAAGACAATGTACGCCTATGGTTCGTAATCAACTTCTTTACGCTAACAAATTTGTTAGACCGAGAATGGTTAGATGGTTTGTGTGTTTTAAAGGCAGGTAATTACACGATAGTCATTAAGGCTGTATGTCACCAGAACACAAGTCATGGATGTTGTAATCCCTAAAATAAGGATTAAATTTACGTTTAAGACTATACCTACTGAAAAATATATCCCTCATCCAAGTGTATATACATTGCTCCTCTTAGTTTACTGTATACACACCAAGAAAGATATGCATTTTAGGATGTATACAAAATAAATGAAAAAGATATGGGCAGACCTATGGTATCTCCCTTTTTTGTGAAAAATCTCGCCATCAGATGACAGCGAGACAGTAAACAGTATAAGATATATGGAGGCTGAGGGACTAGTCACCTCAAATTACCTATCCACTTTTTTCTATTCTCTCCAGTATTGAAATTTCCTCTGTACTTGACTGATGAAGGCTTCTGCCCAGGCGAAATGTTTTGGAAATAATGATACCAAATAATGATAATTGCTAGTATTTATGAAAAAAATAAAAAACTGGAACAATTATTCACGGCCCAACATCATAATAATTACACAAATTATAATAATTATAATAATGGTAATTAGATGTCTTCATCTATCACACATTTTTTTAAATATAATTTTGTAAAATTGATTTAATATTTGATATATATTTAATAATTTATATTAGCCTAATTTACTTTAAATCACGTGTGTAGATAAAGTAAAAAAAAAAAAAACAGCTTTACCCACAATCCTCCACTTTCACGAAATCGTTGTGATACGACTGCCAGCAAACCATACCACGGGTGGGGATAGAACCCGCGGTCAGTCGTGAAACTCCAGTTTTATCGAGTTTTATGACTCTGATCGCGGGTTCTATCCCTACCCGTGGTATGTTTTTTTTTTTTATTCACTCTGACAGTGAGACTGAGAGTCAAGCTTCTTCACTGACTGCCTGATCAACCAGACTGTTTCTGTTGGAGGCCCGTTGGCCCACATACCACAGAGAGGCTTTGTAATATCTAAAAAAAGACTATTAGCAACGACTTAAAAAAGTCATCTCCATTATATCAATTAAAAATCGTAGATATTTAAGGGCAATGTAGACTGTTGTTTAAGGGCAGTGTAGACTGTTGTTTAAGGGCAGTGTAGACTGTTGTTTAAGGGCAGTGTAGACTGTTGTTTAAGGGCAGTGTAGACTGTTGTTTAAGGGCAGTGTAGACTGTTGTTTAAGGGCAGTGTAGACTGTTGTTTAAGGTCAGTGTAGACTGTTGTTTAAGGGCAGTGTGGACTGTTGTTTAAGGACAGTGTAGACTGTTGTTTAAGGACAGTGTAGACTGTTGTTGAAGGACAGTGTAGACTGTTGTTTAAGGACAGTGTAGACTGTTGTTTAAGGGCAGTGTAGACTGTTGTTTAAGGGCAGTGTAGACTGTTGTTTAAGGGCAGTGTAGACTGTTGTTTAAGGGCAGTGTAGACTGTTGTTTAAGGGCAGTGTAGACTGTTGTTTAAGGGCAGTGTAGACTGTTGTTTAAGGGCAGTGTAGACTGTTGTTTAAGGGCAGTGTAGACTGTTGTTTAAGGGCAGTGTAGACTTTTATTTTCTTGCAGTTCAACTCTGCTGTGGTGTACTGCACCTCCGACTCTGCTGGAAAAATACCAAAAAAAATAATTAGTATCAAATCCTCTATATTCTGTAACTTTAAACTGTTTGACTGAATTAAAACAAAAATAACCCCATAAGGGTTTAGCGCAAGAGTGGCGGTCACAGTGGAAAAGGACACCTGAGTGCAGATTAGGACAATTATTTAAAAGTACCGTTTGGCTACAAATGGCTTTATCAATCTTAATACTAAGTTAAAACAGGTTAACATATAATAGAAGTAATCTGAGACAAAAGTCAGGTTTATCAAACTGCAGGAAATATGTTGGACTAATATACATTAGCAAGAGAGCTTGTCCAACATGTTTCTCCAACATATTCTCTGCTATTTGTCGAACCTCCCGACTCAGGTCATCTGTATGTGTGTTTGTGTGTGTGTGTGTGTGTGTGTGAGTGTGTGTGTGTGTGTGTGTGTGTGTGTGTGTTTGTGTGTGTGTGTGTGTGTGTGAGTGTGTGTGTGTGTGTGTGTGTGTGTGTGTGTGTGAGTGTGTGTGTGTGTGTGTGTGTATGTGTGTGTGTGTGTGTGTGTGTGTGTGTGTGTGTGTGTGTGTGTGTGTGTGTGTGTGTGTGTGTGTGTGTGTGTGTGTGAGTGTGTGTGTGTGTGTGTGTGTGTGTGTGTGTGTGTGTGTGTGTGTGTGTGTGTGTGTGTGTGTGTGTGTGTGTGTGTGTGTGTGTGTGTGTGTGTGTCTGTGTGTGTATGTGTGTGAGTGTGTGTGTGTGTGTGTGTGTGTGTGTGTGTGTGTGTGTGTGTGTGTATGTGTGTGTGTGTGTGTGTGTGTGTGTGTTTGTGTGTGTGTGTGTGTGTGTGTGTGAGTGTGTGTGTGTGTGTGTGTGTGTGTGTGTGTGAGTGTGTGTGTGTGTGTGTGTGTGTTTGTGTGTGTGTGTGTGTGTGTGAGTGTGTGTGTGTGTGTGTGTGTTTGTGTGTGTGTGTGTGTGTGTGTGTGAGTGTGTGTGTGTGTGTGTGTGTGTGTGTGTGTTTGTGTGTGTGTGTGTGTGTGTGAGTGTGTGTGTGTGTGTGTGTGTGTGTGTGTGTGTGTGTGTGTGTGTGTGTGTGTGTGTGTGAGTGTGTGTGTGTGTGTGTGTGTGTGTGTGTGTGTGTGTGTGTGTGTGTGTGTGTGTGTGTGTGTGTGTGTGTGTGTGTGTGTGTGTGTGTGTGTGTGTGTGTGTGTGTGTGTGTGTATGTGTGTGAGTGTGTGTGTGTGTGTGTGTGTGTGTGTGTGTGTGTGTGTGTGTGTGTGTGTATGTGTGTGTGTGTGTGTGTATGTGTGTGTGTGTGTGTGTGTGTCTGTGTGTGTATGTGTGTGAGTGTGTGTGTGTGTGTGTCTGTGTGTGTATGTGTGTGTGTGTGTGTGTGTGTGTGTGTGAGTGTGTGTGTGTGTACTCACCTATTTGTACTCACCTATTTGTGGTTGCAGGGGTCGAGTCCTAGCTCCTGGCCCCGCCTCTTCACCGGTTGCTACTAGGCCCTCTCTCTCCCCGCTCCATGAGCTTTATCAAACCTCGTCTTAAAACTGTGTATGGTTCCTGCCTCCACTACGTCATTTTCTAGGCTATTCCACTGCCTTACAACTCTATGACTGAAGAAATACTTCCTACTATCTCTCTGACTCATTTGTGTCTTCAACTTCCAATTGTGGCCTCTTGTTTCTGTGTCCCCTCCCTGGAACATCCTGTCTTTGTCCACCTTGTCTATTCCACGCAGTATTTTATATGTCGTTATCATGTCTCCCCTGACCCTCCTGTCCTCCAGTGTCGTCAGGCCGATTTCCCTTAATCTTTCCTCATAGGACATTCCCCTTAGCTCTGGAACTAACCTTTTCGCAAACATTTGTGCTTTCTCTAGTTTCTTGACGTGCTTTATCAAGTGCGGGTTCCAAACAGGTGCTGCATACTCCAGTATGGGCCTGACATACACGGTGTACAGTGTCTTGAATGATTCCTTACTAAGGTATCGGAATGCTGTTCTCAGGTTTGCCAGGCGCCCATATGCTGCAGCAGTTATCTGATTGATGTGTGCTTCCGGAGACATGCTCGGTGTTATACTCACCCCAAGATCTTTCTCCTTGAGTGAGGTTTGCAGTCTTTGGCCACCTAGCCTATACTCTGTCTGTGGTCTTCTGTGCCCCTCCCCCATCTTCATGACTTTGCATTTGGCAGGATTAAATTCGAGAAGCAATTTGCTGGACCAGGTGTCCAGTCTGTCCAGGTCTCTTTGAAGTCCTGCCTGGTCCTCATCAGATTTAATTCTCCTCATTAACTTCACATCATCTGCAAACAGGGACACTTCTGAGTCTAACCCTTCCGTCATGTCGTTCACATATACCAAAAATAGCACTGGTCCTAGGACCGACCCCTGTGGGACCCCGCTCGTCACAGGTGCCCACTGTGATACATCATTACGTACCATGACTCGTTGTTGCCTCCCTGTCAGGTATTCTCTGATCCATTGCAGTGCCCTTCCTGTTATATGCGCCTGATGCTCTAGCTTCTGCACTAATCTCTTGTGAGGAACTGTGTCAAAGGCCTTCTTGCAGTCCAAGAAGATGCAATCAACCCACCCCTCTCTCTCTTGTCTTACTTCTGTTATTTTATCATAAAACTCCAGAAGGTTTGTGACACAGGATTTGCTTTCCGTGAATCCGTGCTGGTTGGCATTTATACTCCTGTTCCGTTCCAGGTGCTCCACCACTCTCCTCCTGATAATCTTCTCCATAATTTTGCATACTATACACGTCAATGACACAGGTCTATAGTTTAGTGCCTCTTTTCTGTCTCCTTTTTTAAAAATGGGAACTACATTTGCCGTCTTCCATACCTCAGGTAGTTGCCCAGTTTCCAGGGATGTGTTGAAGATTGTGGTAAGTGGCACGCACAACATATCTGCTCCCTCTCTAAGGACCCACGGGGAGATGTTGTCTGGTCCCATTGCCTTTGAGGTATCGATGTCCCTTAGCAGTTTCTTCACCTCCTCCTCATCTGTATGTATGTCGTCCAACACTTGTTGGTGTATTCCTTGCTGGTGTCCCCATCTGGTCTGTCCCCCCAGAGTCCTTCCTGTCTCTACTGTAAATACTTCCTTAAATCTCGTGTTGAGCTCCTCACATACCTATTGATCGTTTCTTGTGAGTTCTCCACCTTCTTTCCTCAGCCTTATCACCTGGTCCTTGACTGTTGTCTTCCTCCTAATGTGGCTATACAGCAGTTTCGGGTCAGATTTGACTTTCGATGCTATGTCGTTTTCATACTGTCGCTGGGCCTCCCTCCTTATCTGTGCATACTCGTTTCTGGCTCTTCTACTAATCTCCTTGTTTTCCTGGGTCCTATGCCTCCTGTACCTTTTCCATTCCCTGATCCATCGGGAGGCCTGGTCGTGGACCGGGCCGCGGGGGCGTTGATCCCCGGAATAACCTCCAGGTAACCTCCAGGTAACACCTTCGGGTAAACCAAGGACTCGTTTTGGTCTTCCTATTATTTCCGTTTCCCTTGGGAACAAAACTTTCCTCTGCCTCCTTGCACTTTGTTGCCACATATTCCATCATCTCGTTTACTGATTTTCCTACCATTTCTCTGTCCCACTGAACCTCCTGCAGGAAGTTTCTCATACCTGTGTAGTCCCCCCTTTTATAGTTTGGCCTTTCCCCTTCAGTTCCTTATACTATATAGTCAAAACTCAGAACCACATGATCGCTAGCTCCAAGGGGCCTCTCATAAGTGATGTCCTCAATGTCTGAACTGCTCAGGGTGAACACAAGATCCAGTCTTGCTGGCTCATCCTCCCCTCTCTCTCTGGTTGTGTCCCTGACATGTTGATGCATGAGGTTTTCAAGTACCACATCCATCATCTTGGCTCTCCATGTTTCGGGACCCCCATGTGGCTCCAGGTTTTCCCAGTCGATCTCCCTGTGGTTGAAATCGCCCATTACCAGTAACTTTGCTCTGCTCGAGTGAGCTCTTGCCACCTCAGCCAGTGTGTCCACCATCACCCTGTTGTATACTTCATACTCCTCTCTTGGCCTCCTGCAGTTCTGTGGTGGGTTATACATCACTCCAATGACTACTTTATGTTCTCCGGACTGAATTGTACCTACAATGTAGTCTCTTTCTCCAATCATGTCCATGTCTTCCATTTCCTCAAATCCCCATCGGTGTTTTATGAGCAGTGCAACCCCTCCTCCCCCTCTACTCCTTCTATCTTTCCTCAGGATCTGATATCCTGTTGGGAAGATTGTGTCTGTTATTGTCTCAGCGAGTTTTGTTTCTGTGACTGCTATGATGTCTGGGGATTTGTCACTGATTCTTTCATTCCACTCCTCATGTTTATTCATTATTCCATCCGCGTTTGTGTACCAAGCCTTTAGTTTCTTTTCTATCATTGTGGTCATGCAAGAATATTGGGGTTGGGGGAGCGAGAGCCTTTGTGGGGGCCTATATGGGGCTGTGGTGTAGGTGGGGTTTGTGTTGATGGGGGTGGGGTCAGAATGCCCATAAGGGACAGCTGTTGGGGTGAGGTTTGTGATATGGGGATTGGTGGCAGAGGGAACAGTGAGTGGGTTGTAGTATAGGTTGCTCAGTTGCGTTGGGAATGTCGCGGGTGGAGTCTTTTGGTGGGAGATTCTGTGGGGTGTGTTTGCCCTTCCTCCTGTGTCTGGGTCCTGCTCATTTTCATTGCTTCTCGTTCCTCCTTGCGTCTCTGTACCCTCTCTTTCAGTGTAGTCCTTTCTTCTTGTGTTCTGTCGCGGTCGAGGTATACTCTCTGGTGCCCCTCTTTGTCCCTCAGTCTTGCTTTCTCTTGCAGAATCCTGGTTCGAACTGTTTCTTCCTTGAAAGTTACTCTGACAGGCCGTATCCTTCCACTCGCAAACCACCCAATTCTCTGAAAATTTGTCACCTGGGTCATATTGCCCTCCCCTATTGTTTTCATGATGCCTTCAATCATTTTTTTCTCCTCCTGTTTTATTTCTTCAAAGTTGGCCCCCTTGGCTTCTTGGAGCCCGTACACAAAAACTGACCTCGCCCTTTCCTCCTCCCACTGAGTCTCCATCTGCTTCCTCTGAGGCATTTTATTTCCTTCCATTGACATGTTCTTGCCTTCAGTCCCTGTCATATCTGAAACTTCTATTCTCAGTGGACTGTCTTTCCTGACCAGCTGTCCCTTGCTACTGCAGTTGGCTGTTAGAATCTCTGCATATAGCATACCTTCATTGTTTTCGGACCTGTCGTTTGATCTTAGTGTGCTCGTCGTCTTTTCCCTGGCCCCACGTGGGTCTGATAGGGCCTTCATGCTCGGCATGTCTCCGTTGTTGCTTACCATCCCCTTGTCTGCGCCTGACTTTGAATTTCCTGATGTCACACCTGAATTGTCATTTGTCTCTCTAATCTGTTTCAGGCTTTGCAGTTTCTCTTCTAAGCACTGTATCCTAGCTTCTGCTGCTAAGACCTGTACTTCCCACTTCCTGCACTCTTCAGCTATCCGCTCTTCCATTTTCTTACCAAGCTCTACTATCTTCCTTCCCCACTCTTCCTCCCTTTTTTGGAGCTCTAGCTCCCAGTCTTTCCTCCCTGGTTCGTCCACCAGATCTCTGGGTTTCCGTCCTCTAAGGCGGTGTGTGTGTGTGAGTGTGTGTGTGTGTGTGTGTGTGTGTGTGTGTGTGTGTGTACATATATGTCCTGAACTGTAGACAAGAGTTCTATCCACAGTTTGTCGATATCATCAGAATATATCAACTAGTGGTGGTCACAAGATATACTTTTGTACCTTGATAAGCATATTTCTCTCAGCGCATATATGCTCGGAGTTTAATTTCTTATTTTAAGGAATAAAGTAAACTGGTGGTGGAAAGATTATCCTGAAGGCTTATTGACCCTAGTGTAGCCGATAGGTTTAAAACCTTATTAATTAACCAACCAAAACTGGAGACTTGTTCCTCCATCCTCAAACACAGCCTCCGTCTCTGATCAGTCAAGATGTCAACATCTCAACTAACCTCACATGATGCTGCGGGTTAGTAAACACATCATTCTTACTCCACCACAACAAACTTGGCTCAAATTCAAGAAAACAGTATTTTTTTTTATTAATTCGTCGTCCACTTCCCACCAAAGCAGTAAAATATTCTTAAATAATTAATTCTGCACCAACCTGACACAACACGCTAACCCACCCTTGTTATTATTTACCAGTTATAAATTAAACCTATTTGCTAACTAATTTTTGGTTTGGATTATATGTTGGATTTATAAAGGCAATCGACTGCACGAGGGTTACACCGAGCGGTTATTAAGGCAACAATGTCCTCGAGTTTTACGATTCACTCGCCATGGGTTCAAACCCTAATCGTTCCCGGACTTGTCAGTTCACTTTTACATCACCAAATATAATGATGATAATGATGATGATGATAATAATAATAATAATAATAATAATAATAATAATAATAATAATAATAATAATAATAATAATAATAATAATAATAATAATAATGATAATAATAATAATAATATTAATATTTAATAATAATAATAATAATAATAATAATAACAATAATAATAACAATAATAATAATATTAATAATAATAATAATAATAATAATATTATTATTATTATTATTATTAATATTAATAATAATAATAATAATAATAATAATAATAATAATAATAATAATAATATTTAATAAATAATAATAATAATAATAATAATAATAATAATAATAATAATAATAATAATAATAATAATAATAATAATAATATTTATTTACTACCAGTACATGTACAAGGTATACAGACCATAAGTGACATCAGCAACATACTACTATATAGAAAGCCGCTTGTTATGCTGAGCATTTCCCGCAAATTAGGTCAGTTTTGTCCCAGGATGCGACCCACACCAGTCCACTAACACCCAGGATGCGACCCACACCAGTCTACTAACACCCAGGTATAGTAGGTATCTTAAGGAAACACATTCTACTGTTTCCAACCGTACCGGGGATCGACCCGCGGACCTCAGCGTGTGAACCGAGTGTGTTAGGAATCGAGCTAAGGAGCTTAAAAATTTGATATTGGAACTAAAACAAACTTTAAGTGTAGGCAGACCTGAGGGTATGTTTAACTTCTAATTGTATACACAGTGAGAGACACGCACGTCTCAGTGAGTGAGAAATATACACAGTGAGAGACATACGTCTTAGTGAGTGAGAAATATACACAGTGAGAGAGACACGCACGTCTCAGTGAGTGAGAAATATACACAGTGAGAGAGACACGCACGTCTCAGTGAGTGAGAAATATACACAGTGAGAGAGAGACATACGTCTCAGTGAGTGAGAAATATACACAGTGAGAGAGACACGCACGTCTCAGTGAGTGAGAAATATACACAGTGAGAGAGAGACACGCACGTCTCAGTGAGTGAGAAATATACACAGTGAGAGAGACTTACGTCTCAGTGAGTGAGAAATATACACAGTGAGAGAGAGACATACGTCTCAGTGAGTGAGAAATATACACAGTGAGAGAGAGACATACGTCTCAGTGAGAGAGAAATATACACAGTGAGAGAGAGACACGCACGTCTCAGTGAGTGAGAAATATACACAGTGAGAGAGACACGCACGTCTCAGTGAGTGAGATATACAAAGTGAGAGAGACTTACGTCTCAGGGTGTGAGAAATATACACAGAGAGAGAGACACACACACGTCTCAGTGAGTGAGATATACACAGTGAGAGAGACTTACGTCTCAGGGTGTGAGAAATATACACAGTGAGACATACGTCGGTGTATACTCTTCCTAAGAATTTATTAAAATTTGTCGAAGCAGAAATTATTTCAGTTATAATCGTTCACGTAGTCTCACTTGGATGGGAGAGCAAACTTTGCTGCAGTAGTCTGTTGAGAGAGTTATAGATAACCTTGCAACACACGTGATATAACAACGTTGAATCATTCTACCTAGATATATTTTATAAATATATCTAAGTCAGTTTCTATGAGTTAGATTATATTAGAGTATATTTCATAT
>NC_091300.1:64410493-64415493 GCF_038502225.1 Cherax quadricarinatus
CTATACACTTGCTCATAGCACGATTGACTAAGGTAGGAATGAGGAACGAACAAACGTCAACAGTAAATGATTATGATTCCTTCACTAATAAGTATGCAAATATATGTACAATGTATAAACACTATGTACAAAGTAAGTTTGCAAGTAAGATTATTATTATTATAATAATAATAAAAAAGAATCGCTAAACCACAAGGGCTATACAGCGCTTTTGAAAGTAAGAGACACAGTGAAAATTGTAGGCGACTAGACTTGAGGTAAGTCTGCCAATGTTGATTCACGAGTCCCAGACATCACTTGACAACTTTGGTAGGCTTCTTTATAGTTGCCTGAGTTGAACCAGTCGGTTTTGTATAACATTTGAGCCCCTCCTGGAATACTCTTAAACTGTTGGTTTACTGGTCAGGAGGACATGTCTATATGACGTGTGACATACCTCGAATAAGCTTAAAGTACTTCTAGCATGCCACATAGCGAACTGGAAGAGGCATTCGCAATTTATCAGAGGAAACTAATAATCAAATTTCTTTAATAAAAATGGTAAATTAGGATATTACAGAGCCCGAATCTATTGCAAACCATTTAGAAAGATCAAAGAAAATAATATCCTAAGATAAACAAGAACATCAAACTTGACACTGCTCAAAATTTGCGTTATCACGCCATCAACATGAATGGGTTGAAGGTAATCAGAACCAACGTAATCAGAACCAATGTAATCAGAACCAATGTAATCAGAACCAATGTAATCAGAACCAATGTAATCAGAACCAATGTAATCAGAACCAACATTCAGAAATTAACGCATGGAAAGTAGTATTTTAATTCTTCCAGTTTCTAGGGGAACAAAATGGGACCTACACAGACCAGCATCAGCCCAAATTTTCCTCCAAGACTGACTACCTTTTTAAGAGAGTTTACTAAGTAAATAAGCTAGTTTGGTTAGTGGAGATAATTTATTTTAAGGACGGTCTTGAGGGCCCATCAATATTACTGGCACATAAAACAATAAGTTGATTTATCGTAGATTTATTTAAATAAAGTCAAACACTGTGACTTAATCCTGATCAGAAGCGACATTTTCCAATTACTCAAAGAAACCAGACTAATAAAATTGGCTTATGGTACCTTACGTAACCTAACATCAACACTCAACTTCATCAACACTAAAAGTTTCAAGCCGACTGGATGAATCATGTCCGGTTATTTCACCCATGAAAAGATCCACCTATTTCGCATGATACATCAGCCACTGAAAGTGACGTCGTTCAGAATTGCTGTTTTAATCAGAAGAAAGAGCTGAACTCATAAGGGTCATATAGCACCTGTGGAACTGGAGACACTTAAACTCGATTCTATATCAACCAACTCTCTGAAATATGAAAAAAACTCTACTGCCAGAGCAGCAGAATATCTTGTACCATAAACCTTGAATACAATTGTGCCAACAGCTGGGATGGGACGACCACAACAGCACTTGCGTGCTACACAGGAACGATTACGGACACCTGATGAAATGCAATTGGGTCTGGTAGTCATCCATGACTAAGCAGACCTAACTGAAAATGACTAATGAAGGCGGAGGTGCATGGAAGCTGCCTTAATTACCAACACTCAGACAATACAATAAAAATCTGCAAGTTTCAGTGTTTTCAGACCTATATTATTGTCATATTAGGATAGTCCGTCAGGTGAGTCTCACCTGCTGTAACCTACAGTCAGGTGAGTCTCACCTGCTGTAACCTACAGTCAGGTGAGTCTCACCTGCTGTAACCTACAGTCAAGTGAATCTCACCTGCTGTAACCTACAGTCAGGTGAGTCTCACTTGCTGTAACCTACAGTCAGGTGAGTCTCACTTGCTGTAACCTACAGTCAAGTGAATCTCACCTGCTGTAACCTACAGTCAGGTGAGTCTCACTTGCTGTAACCTACAGTCAGGTGAGTCTCACTTGCTGTAACCTACAGTCAGGTGAGTCTCACTTGCTGCAACCTACAGTCAGGTGAGTCTCACCTGCTGTAACCTACAGTCAGGTGAGTCTCACTTGCTGTAACCTACAGTCAGGTGAGTCACACCTGTTGCAACCTACAGTCAGGTGAGCTTCACCTACCACAACCTACCATCACGTGAGAGTCACCTATCACAACCTACAATCACGTGAGAGTCACCTACCACAACCTACCGTCACGTGAGAGTCACCTACCACAACCTACCATCAGGTGAGCTTCACATACCACAACCTACCGTCACGTGAGAGTCACCTACCACAACCTACCATCACGTGAGGGTCACCTACCGTCACCTGCTACAACCTGCTTCTGAGCTACAGGTCAGAGGTCACAGTCTACTATATAAGACTCAGTTTACTCTGTATTAAGAATGGAGAGTCCTTCCTTGCGTTAATCTCCCTTAATTAAATTTCCCGAAGCGTACGTGTGTCTATACCACTGTAACTACGTCACTACAAGCACTGGAGACAGTACGCCACCAGTTTTGCTTTGCTTGTAGCTACTGACTTACTGAGAGGATAACTCACACGACTGCGCATCAGCTTAACACACACATGGCTGCAATAATGAGCCAACAACCACAATTGCTAGTCATAACAAGAAAAAAATTAACTTTAAGGTTTGATATTATCCACACTGAGGGTCGGCCTTGTAGCCTTGAGTGCAAAAGTGACTCAAAGACCATCCTACCGTCTGACCTGCTAAGACGGATGTGAATCAGCAAAGAAGGTAATAAGAAGTTGTAGATAATTGGTTAAGAAAAATGATAAATTGATGATTGAGATACTTGTGCAACACTAGAGAATATTTCGGAAATGTTTCTCCAACCAGTGGCTTCATCAGTCTGGTACAGAGATGATTGGTGGAAGATGATGAGTTTGAGGTAATCAGTCCCTTAGTCGATGTGTTCAGCCCATCAGAAAAGCCCATGAAAAAAGAACAGCACATGCTGGTGAGTTAAACGTTGTGTTAATATCTCAAAGTTAATGTTTGCATTTACTTAACTACTGTTGGCAGTAGTACCATTAATTAAATACAAGAATAGAGAAGCACTGGATTTGGCTTACTAGCCCATGTTAGTCAGGTCTTATTCAAAGCAACCGACATCTATTAACCTACCTATCCAAGCTATTTTTTATAGGCTACCCAACGTACTCACTTCAGTGACACTACTTGTGAGCTTGTAACACTCAGCTTGTTACACTCAGCTTGTTACACTCAGCTTGTTACACTCATCTTGTTACACTCAGCTTGTTACACTCAACTTGTTACACTCATCTTGTTACACTCACTTTGTTACACTCAGCTTGTTACACTCAACTTGTTACACTCAGCTTGTTACACTCAGCTTGTTACACTCAACTTGTTACACTCATCTTGTTACACTCAGCTTGTTACACTCAACTTGTTACACTCAGCTTGTTACACTCAACTTGTTACACTCAGCTTGTTACACTCAACTTGTTACACTCAACTTGTTACACTCATCTTGTTACACTCATCTTGTTACACTCATCTTGTTACACTCAGCTTGTTACACTCAGCTTGTTACACTCAACTTGTTACACTCATCTTGTTACACTCAGCTTGTTACACTTATTTTGTTACACTCATCTTGTTACACTTATCTTGTTACACTCATCTTGTTACACTCATCTTGTTACACTCATCTTGTTACACTCATCTTGTTACACTCATCTTGTTACACTCATCTTGTTACACTCATCTTGTTACACTCATCTTGTTACACTTATCTTGTTACACACAGCTTGTTACACTCATCTTGTTTCACTCAGCTTGTTACACTTATCTTGTTACACACAGCTTGTTACACACAGCTTGTTACACTCATCTTGTTTCACTCAGCTTGTTACACTTATCTTGTTACACACAGCTTGTTACACTCAGCTTGTTACACTCAGCTTGTTACACTCAGCTTGTTACACTCAGCTTGTTACACTCAGCTTGTTACACACAGCTTGTTACACACAGCTTGTTACACACAGCTTGTTACACACAGCTTGTTACACACAGCTTGTTACACACAGCTTGTTACACTCATCTTGTTACACTCAGCTTGTTACACTCAGCTTGTTACACACAGCTTGTTACACTCATCTTGTTGCACTCAGCTTGTTACACACAGCTTGTTACACACAGCTTGTTACACTCAGCTTGTTACACACAGCTTGTTACACACAGCTTGTTACACACAGCTTGTTACACACAGCTTGTTACACTCATCTTGTTACACTTATCTTGTTACACTCAGCTTGTTACACTCATCTTGTTGCACTCAGCTTGTTACACTTATCTTGTTACACTCAGCTTGTTACACTTATCTTGTTACACTCAGCTTGTTACACTTATCTTGTTACACTCATCTTGTTACACTCATCTTGTTACACTCAGCTTGTTACACTCATCTTGTTACACTCAGCTTGTTACACTCATCTTGTTACAATCATCTTGTTACACTTATCTTGTTACACTCAGCTTGTTACACTCATCTTGTTACACTCATCTTGTTACACTTATCTTGTTACACTCAGCTTGTTACACTCATCTTGTTTCACTCAGCTTGTTACACTCATCTTGTTACACTTATCTTGTTACACTCATCTTGTTACACTCAGCTTGTTACACTCATCTTGTTACACTCAGCTTGTTACACTTATCTTGTTACACTTATCTTGTTACACTTATCTTGTTACACTCAGCTTGTTACACTCATCTTGTTGCACTCAGCTTGTTACACTTATCTTGTTACACTCAGCTTGTTACACTCATCTTGTTACACTCATCTTGTTACACACAGCTTGTTACACTTATCTTGTTACACTCAGCTTGTTACACTCATATTGTTACACTTATCTTGTTACACTCAGCTTGTTACACTCATCTTGTTACACTCAGCTTGTTACACTCATCTTGTTACACTTATCTTGTTACACTTATCTTGTTACACTCAGCTTGTTACACTCATCTTGTT
>NC_091300.1:64420493-64440493 GCF_038502225.1 Cherax quadricarinatus
CTGTGTAGGTGGTACAGAACACAGACTAAACAGGATAATTACTGTGTAGGTGGTACAGAATACAGACTAAACAAGATAAATACTGTGTAGGTGATACAGAGCACAGACTAAACAGGATAATTACTGTGTAGGTGGTACAGAGCACAGACTAAACAAGATAATTACTGTGTAGGTGGTACAGAATACAGACTAAACAAGATAAATACTGTGTAGGTGGTACAGAGCACAGACTAAACAGGATAATTACTGTGTAGGTGGTACAGAGCACAGACTAAACAAGATAATTACTGTGTATGTGGTACAGAACACAGACTAAACAGGATAATTACTGTGTAGGTGGTACAGAGCACAGACTAAACAAGATAATTACTGTGTATGTGGTACAGAACACAGACTAAACAGTATAATTACTGTGTAGGTGGTACAGAGCACAGACTAAACAGGATAATTACTGTGTAGGTGGTACAGAATACAGACTAAACAGGATAATTACTGTGTATGTGGTACAGAACACAGACTAAACAGGATAATTACTGTGTAGGTGGTACAGAACACAGACTAAACAGGATAATTACTGTGTAGGTGGTACAGAATACAGACTAAACAGGATAATTACTGTGTATGTGGTACAGAACACAGACTAAACAGGATAATTACTGTGTAGGTGGTACAGAATACAGACTAAACAGGATAATTACTGTGTAGGTGGTACAGAACACAGACTAAACAGGATAATTACTGTGTATGTGGTACAGAACACAGACTAAACAGGATAATTACTGTGTATGTGGTACAGAACACAGACTAAACAGGATAATTACTGTGTATGTGGTACAGAACACAGACTAAACAGGATAATTACTGTGTATGTGGTACAGAACACAGACTAAACAGGATAATTACTGTGTATGTGGTACAGAACACAGACTAAACAGGATAATTACTGTGTATGTGGTACAGAACACAGACTAAACAGGATAATTACTGTGTATGTGGTACAGAACACAGACTAAACAGGATAATTACTGTGTATGTGGTACAGAACACAGACTAAACACAGAACATTGTCACCGTGAACAAATGCCAAACATTCAAAACATTCTCCCTACCAAGAGTATTATTGTTGAGGTTCTACAAGATATTTATATTACATTCACAGTTGACACACATCAACTATTGTACCAGAACTTTAAGACCATCAACTTTGAGGAAGTAATCAACGTTCTCAGGAGTCCTGAAAATTTGTGAGGATCTCAGAGTAAGACATTTGGAAATGGACGACTTTCTGAGTCATTTAAGTTATTTTATGAGTTCACTCACATATTTTTTATATCTCTGTTTAAAAGTGGAGAAAAGTTGAGGTGCAGAAAGGCTAAATAAACTCAAAGTTTGAGGCGTCTTGTACAGTTTTTCTCAAAAAAAAAAAATGCTTGGACTGTTATATAATTTTGAAAGCAATATTAAATTATTACTGTAATATGGTTCGTATTACCACAGACTAAAAATTAACTTTTTTAAGTGCATTATGACCTGTATACAGATCTGTTATTACGTCCTGTTTACAGGTATGTTATTACGACCTGCTTACAGGTCTGTTATTACGACCTGCTTACAGGTCTATTATTGAGACCTATATACAGGTCTGTTATTACGACCTGTTTACAGGTATGTTATTACGACATGTTTACAGGTCTGTTATTGCGACCTGTATACAGGTCTGTTATTACGACCTATATACAGGTTTGTTATTACGACCTGTATACAGGTCTGTTAGTATCAACTGAACTGAGGTATTCCTTGGAATGGCACTGGCATAAATTTCGTAATAATTAAGGGGCCTGTCCGGGATTCTGAAGAGCTAAAGCTCAACATTTCAGGATCCTTGAGCACAGAAATAGCTATTAATTGCCCAGAAGTAGCTTAAAATCACACCACATGAAGTTAAACAAGTGAAATTTACTGTAGTAGTTTGTTATTTAAACCCACTGTCTCTGTAATCACTTTCTCAGGTAAGAGACGAATTTTCAGTGCCCATACCTGTAGGACGCTAGGTCATACCACCTAGCTCCGGGACTAGTCTTATTGCAAACCTTTTCACTTTCTCTAATTTCCTGACGTGCTTGACCAAGTGTGGGTTCCGTAGTGGTATCTTAAGTTTAATACTAAGTAATATAGTTTATAAGTGTGTTGGAGGGTTGTAAGACACACTGAAATACCTCACAAATGTAGATGCTATACACAAACTCTAAGAGGAATAATCTGGGAGATTCTGTTTCCTGAGAGTGGGAGAATTATTGGCGTTCCTGTGAGAAGTGCAGAGATCTCGGCAGAATTCTTGTAAGATCCAGCTGAATAAGGAGTCATGTCTTTCAACCTCCATTACAGCTTATACTGAGGTTCAGTCACAGTTAATTCCATAAATTTATCATACACTTTTCTCACATGATGGGAAAGTTCACCGAGTTAAATACTCATAGTTGCAATAGAGACATGCAGTCTGGTAGTCAACAGCGTCTTGGTTGCTCCTGTCAGAGCAGATTCTTCTCAGAAGCCGGTTCCTCAGCCTAGGCCAGAAACTGGGATTCGACCTAAAGGGCTTAATAGTGTACAATTTCCTGCCCCACCTTCTATACACGACTTGATGTCTGATTCTTACTCCAAGGAACAGAATGGCAGAATTGAGAAGCTATTTAAGTTATAATTGTCGAGAATCACTGCTCAATGACTTAAAATAAGGAACGGGGTAGAAAATCTATCATAGATAAAAGGCTAGCATTTAACAAAATAATTCTATCTATTAAGTTTAGTGTGCAGAACTTAATCTCTTTGGTTTCCGTTTCTAAGAGCATAATCTAGAGACATATTCTGAAGAATAGTGGGCTGCCTTGTCACACTCCTCTTTACCTAGAAAATCTCAGGAGTGTGTAGCATCACTGACGTATATGTACAATGATTTTTAACAAACTCGTGTAAGCCGTTTTTTACGAATATGAACTAATTCCTGTAAGGTACCAGCGTACACTTCGTACATCAAGGACGAAACAAGGACAGACCTTCGCATAATTTACTATACTGAAGCACGTTTCTTTCCATTGGTGTAGAGCAGCTCAAGCTGAAGTTCATACAGAAATTTATGTTAAGTTATTCACGATAATTCTGTGAATAAATGATTGATGAAACAGGCAAGATAAATGAGTCCAATGTTTAATCCATCAGTCTTGATGACTGATAGACTGAACACATCGACTCCAGGCTGAGGGACTGATCACCTCAAACTCCTTCCCATCTTCCACCTTACTCTGAATTGGACTGAAGAAGCCACTGGCTGGCGAAACGTTTCCAGAAGAGTCAAATGTTGCGCAAGTGTCACATTTATCAGTTAATTCTGAATAAGGAATTTTACAATTGTCTTCCCTCAAAAGGCTACCGTAGCTCATTCTTATGAGGTAACTCATAAAATAACACAAACGAAAGCTCATCCACTTAACAGTATACAAAGGTCAAAACAAGTTAGGTAGTACCACTCCAACACAGGTGAAGAATTCGTGAAATCATTCACCACTGTACTGTGGACTCTTCCTTCCGCTACCCACAAACTGCAGGTGTTTCTTGAACTTCTAAGTCAGTCTTTGGAGAAAGACGTAAGAAAGGTAGAGGAAGGAGAAAATGTACATAGGGCAAGAAAGGATGACATATAGATTACTGTTATTCTTCACTAAGAAACAACGACATATAGATTACTGTTATTCTTCACTAAGAAACAACGACGTATAGATTACTGTTATTCTTTACTAAAAAACAACGACATATAGATTACTGTTATTCTTTAGTAAGAAACGACATATAGATTACTGTTATTATTTAGTAGGAAACAACGACATATAGATTACTGTTATTCTTTAGAAAGAAATTTCGAAGAGGATAGAGTGTAAGTTGGGGCAGTTTGTACTTACTTTCCTGACGTGACAGATCAACAAGGTTCTCAGCCCCATAATATTACCCCTGTGGGAGCAATTTCACATCCACAGTTTGTCTCTTCTTCCTAATAACCCAGATCAAAGTATACGAGTACATGAGGATAAATTGTCCGAGAAAAAATGCGCTTTGCTTCGAGGTACTTTTATCTAACAGCAGAAAGGTTGGCCTGAACCCTTCGTACTTTTTTTTTTTATTATCACACTGGCCGATTCCCACCAAGGCAGGGTGGCCCGAAAAAGAAAAACTTTCACCATCATTCACTCCATCACTGTCTTGCCAGAAGGGTGCTTTACACTACAGTTTTTAAACTGCAACATTAACACCCCTCCTTCAGAGTGCAGGCACTGTACTTCCCATCTCCAGGACTCAAGTCCGGCCTGCCGGTTTCCCTGAACCCCTTCATAAATGTTACTTTGCTCACACTCCAACAGCACGTCAAGTATTAAAAACCATTTGTCTCCATTCACTCCTATCAAACACGCTCACGCATGCCTGCTGGAAGTCCAAGCCCCTCGCACACAAAACCTCCTTTACCCCCTCTCTCCAACCTTTCCTAGGCCGACCCTTACCCCGCCTTCCTTCCACTACAGACTGATACACTCTTGAAGTTATTCTGTTTCGCTCCATTCTCTCTACATGTCCGAACCACCTCAACAACCCTTCCTCAGCCCTCTGGACAACAGTTTTGGTAATCCCGCACCTCCTCCTAACTTCCAAACTACGAATTATCTGCATTATATTCACACCACACATTGCCCTCAGACATGACATCTCCACTGCCTCCAGCCTTCTCCTCGCTGCAACATTCATCACCCATGCTTCACACCCATATAAGAGCGTTGGTAAAACTATACTCTCATACATTCCCCTCTTTGCCTCCAAGGACAAAGTTCTTTGTTTCCACAGACTCCTAAGTGCACCACTCACTCTTTTCCCCTCATCAATTCTATGATTCACCTCATCTTTCATAGACCCATCCGCTGACACGTCCACTCCCAAATATCTGAATACATTCACCTCCTCCATACTCTCTCCCTCCAATCTGATATTCAATCTTTCATCACCTAATCTTTTTGTTATCCTCATAACCTTACTCTTTCCTGTATTCACCTTTAATTTTCTTCTTTTGCACACCCTACCAAATTCATCCACCAATCTCTGCAACTTCTCTTCAGAATTTCCCAAGAGCACAGTGTCATCAGCAAAGAGCAGCTGTGACAACTCCCACTTCGTGTGTGATTCTTTATCTTTTAACTCCACGCCTCTTGCCAAGACCCTCGCATTTACTTCTCTTACAACCCCATCTATAAATATATTAAACAACCACGGTGACATCACACATCCTTGTCTAAGTCCTACTTTTACTGGGAAAAAATTTCCCTCTTTCCTACATACTCTAACTTGAGCCTCACTATCCTCGTAAAAACTCTTCACTGCTTTCAGTAACCTACCTCCTACACCATACACTTGCAACATCTGCCACATTGCCCCCCTATCCACCCTGTCATATGCCTTTTCCAAATCCATAAATGCCACAGAGACCTCTTTAGCCTTATCTAAATACTGTTCACTTATATGTTTCACTGTAAACACCTGGTCCACACACCCCCTACCTTTCCTAAAGCCTCCTTGTTCATCTGCTATCCTATTCTCCGTCTTACTCTTAATTCTTTCAATAATAACTCTACCATACACTTTACCAGGTATACTCAGCAGACTTATCCCCCTATAATTTTTGCACTCTCTTTTATCCCCTTTGCCTTTATACAAAGGAACTATGCATGCTCTCTGCCAATCCCTAGGTACCTTACCCTCTTCCATACATTTATTAAATAATTGCACCAACCACTCCAAAACTATATCCCCACCTGTTTTTAACATTTCTATCTTTATCCCATCAATCCCGGCTGCCTTACCCCCTTTCATTTTACCTACTGCCTCACGAACTTCCCCCACACTCACAACTGGCTCTTCCTCACTCCTACAAGATGTTATTCCTCCTTGTCCTATACACGAAATCACAGCTTCCCTATCTTCATCAACATTTAACAATTTCTCAAAATATTCCCTCCATCTTCCCAATACCTCTAACTCTCCTCTCCTATTTTTAACTGACAAATTCATTTGTTCTCTAGGCTTTCTTAACTTGTTAATCTCACTCCAAAACTTTTTCTTATTTTCAACAAAATTTATTGATAACATCTCACCCACTCTCTCATTTGCTCTCTTTTTACATTGCTTCACCACTCTCTTAACCTCTCTCTTTTTCTCCATATACTCTTCCCTCCTTGCATCACTTCTACTTATTAACCCTTCGTACTGTACACAAGATACAAGAATGATGTGACTCTGGTGCGTTTTTAATAGTATTAAGAGATAATGGAATTCAATTGTCAAATAAACCATATACAAATATTGATGTGATTCTAGAGGCTTATATAAGGGTAATAACATTCCATTATGCAAGTGCTACGTAAAATTTATATTGAAGCCTGTTATTATTTTTGATATATGGTAGTTGGAATTTCAGGGGAATTTCCAGTAAAGGATGATCGGCTTTTGTTTAGGACTGATGTCATGTTAACATCTATAATTCCTGTTGAAGTCCTGGTTACAGATAATTCCAGCAAGGAAATTTACTTTCTTGAGGCTGACAGAACTAACGCTACAATGGTCCAAGTGTTATGACATGTGTTATGGCACGAGTACTGAGAGCTGAAGAATTGAAAAAGAATTCTTCAACACTTGTCCAACCTTTGGACGAAGACTTACTTACACTAGTGGATGGTTCCACTGTGATCCCGCCTCCTCCTGCTTCCACTCACCTGACTGCAGTATATAAGCCACCTCTCTGGTACTATGCTGCACTTCCTACAAGATTGATGGACTGAACACATCGATTCCAGGCTGAGGGACTGATTACCTCAAACTCCACTGCTCCTTATACCTTTCTGCTTTGTACTGGACTGATGAAGCCACACGTGTGGCGAAACGTTTCTACAATAAAGATTCTCATACGTTGCATAAGTTTCTCAATTCTTCAACTTGTCGGTTTTCAAAACTATTCATCACACACACTACTTAGAGCTACTTAGCTTCCCGCTACTTCTACTACTACTACTACTACTACTACTACTACTACTACTAGTTCTGCTATTACCTCCACTACCAGCATTACCAATACTACTGCTTTTCCACTTCATTATTTCCTCCTCAGTCCGTCCCGTCCCTGTCTCCCTCTCCTATATATACTGTCTCCCTCACCTTCGTGTGTTAGTGTGACTTGTAAAGCCGGACCGACACCTCGTCACAAGCTTCTCTCTCCTATGTGAGGGTTATTTGTGTAACGTTATTAAGTGATGCACTTCATCCCTCTTCGTCCTCAGAAAATAAACAGAGAAGCTTTGTTGATTACGAATGGAGAGGTTCACGTGCATGTTTCTGAAAATGCCTATTGGGTGGTCATAATGGTTTTAGGAGGGCACACGAAAAACCTTCCCGTTGGTTGGGGTCTTGCATCAACCCCCACCCCCACACCTATTCACCGCTACACCCACCCCCCTCACACCCATACATATTCACTTCTACAGCTATCCTCTCCCGCATTCACACCCTCCACACCCATCTATCTTGCCATACCTTACCTGGGCACAGAGATGCACTCACCCAGAACAACAAAGTGAACACACATCTGCCTTTATTGTACAGGAACAAACATTCAGACTCCAAGAATTGCATTGACATGAACTGAGGTGCGCTCTCAGGTGGAACAACTGTCAGTGACTCACTCTAACAGTGTTTTTAAGGGCGAATATCGAGTACACTCTGGGCCATCACAAGTCAACTGTAAACATATGTATAGATGACTCATACTGATGACGCATACAACCACCCCGACACTCATACACCCCCTCACACTCATACACCCACCCTCACACTCATACACCCACCCTCACACTCATACACTCACCCTCACACTCATACACCCACCCTCACACTCATACACCCACCCTCACACTCATACACTCACCCTCACACTCATACACTCCCTCACACTCATACACCCACCCACACACCCATACACCTACCCCAAACTTATTCTTACACCCACCTCGACACCCATACACCCACCCCCACACTCATACTGCCACCTCCACACTAATACACCCACTTCCACATTCATACACCCACCCCACGTTTACACTTACACCCACCCCGACACAATACACCCACCCCAACACCCATACACCCACCCCCAACACCCATACACCCACCCCGACACCAATACACCCACCCCCACACTCATACTCCCACCTCCACACTCATACACCCACCCCCACATTTATACTTACGCCCACCCTCACACTAATACACCCACCCCTACACCCATACACTCACCCTCACACCCATACACAGACCCCCACACTTATACTTGCTCACGCCCCCACACCCATACACCCACCCCCACACTCAAACTTATATCCACCCCAACACTTATACTTACACTCACCCCGTACCCACCCCAACATCAACCCTCCACACATCCCACATGTACATACCCACACCCTCCCCACCCTACATATTCACATCCTCCCCACCCCACATACCAACACCCTCCCCATCCTACATGCCCACACCCTCCTCATCCTACACACCCACACCATCCCCACCCCACCTACCCACGCCCTCCCCACCCCACATACCTACATCCTCCCCACATACCCACACCCTCCCCACCCCACATGCCTACACCCTCGCAACCTCACTTACACCCTCCCCACCCCACATACCTACACCCTCCCCGCCCCACATACCCACACCCTCCCCACCCCACATACCCACACCCTCACCACCCCACATACACAAACCCTCCCCCCCCCACATACCAACACCCTCCCCCCACATACCCACACCCTCCCCACCCCACATACCCACACCCTCCCCACCCCACATACCCACACCCTCCCCACCCCACATACTCACACCCTCCCCACCCCACATACCTACACCCTCCCCACCCCACATACCTACACCCTCCCCACCCCACATACCCACACACTCCCCACCCCACATACCCACACCCTCTCCACCCCACATACTCACACCCTCCCCACCCCACATACCAACACCCTACCCACCCCACATACCTACACCCTCCCCACCCCACATACCCACACCCTCCCCACCCCATATACCCACACCCTCCCCACCCCACATACCCACACCCTCCCCACCCCACATACTCACACCCTCCCCACCCCACATACCCACACCCTCCCCACCCCACATACTCACACCCTCCCCACCCCACATACCCACACCCTCCCCACCCCACATACCCACACCCTCCCCACCCCACATACCCTCCCCACCCCATATACTCACACACTCCCCACCCCACATACCCACACCCTCCCCACCCCACATACTCACACCCTCCCCCCCCCACATACCCACACCCTCCCCACCCCACATACCCACACGTTCCCCTCCCCACATACCAACACCCTCCCCCCACATACCCACACCCTCCCCACCCCACATACCCACACCCTCCCCACCCCACATACCCACACCCTCCCCACCCCACATACTCACACCCTCCCCACCCCACATACCTACACCCTCCCCACCCCACATACCTACACCCTCCCCACCCCACATACCCACACCCTCCCCACCCCACATACCCACACCCTCTCCACCCCACATACTCACACCCTCCCCACCCCACATACCTACACCCTCCCCACCCCACATACCTACACCCTCCCCACCCCACATACCCACACCCTCCCCACCCCACATACCCACACCCTCCCCACCCCACATACCCACACCCTCCCCACCCCACATACCCACACCCTCCCCACCCCACATACCCACACCCTCCCCACCCCACATACTCATACCCTCCCCACCCCACATACCTACACCCTCCCCACCCCACATACCTACACCCTCCCCACCCCACATACCCACACCCTCCCCACCCCACATACCCACACCCTCCCCACCCCACATACCCACACCCTCCCCACCCCACATACTCACACCCTCCCCACCCCACATACCTACACCCTCCCCACCCCACATACCTACACCCTCCCCACCCCACATACCCACACCCTCCCCACCCCACATACCCACACCCTCCCCACCCCACATACTCACACCCTCCCCACCCCACATACCTACACCCTCCCCACCCCACATACCTACACCCTCCCCACCCCACATACCCACACCCTCCCCACCCCACATACCCACACCCTCTCCACCCCACATACCACACCCTCCCCACCCCACATACCTACACCCTCCCCACCCCACATACCTACACCCTCCCCACACCACATACCTACACCCTCCCCACCCCACATACCCACACCCTCTCCACCCCACATACTCACACCCTCCCCACCCCACATACCAACACCCACCCCACCCCACATACCTACACCCTCCCCACCCCACATACCTACACCCTCCCCACCCCACATACCTACACCCTCCCCACCCCACATACCTACACCCTCCCCACCGCACATACCTACACCCTCCCCACCCCACATACCTACACCCTCCCCACCCACAGTTACTTCATGGACTCTTGATATCGTGTTCAGTAGTTATCATAACTATCATAGGGCAGTTATCATAACCTGTATAAAGTAGTTATCCTAATTATAACTTTTATAAGGTAGTTATTATAATCTTTATAAAGATTTTGATAACTGATTTACAAAGTAGATATGACATTTATTAGTTATCATAATCTTTAAAATTTAGTTATCGTAACCTTCACAAGGTAGTTATCATAGCTTTAAAATCCTTTATCATGCAGCTATTATAGTTATCAGAGTATTTATAAGGTAGTTATCAGGGCATTTATAAGGTAGTTATCAGGGCATTTATAAGGTAGTTATCTGAGCATTTATAAGGTAGTTATCAGGGCATTTATAAGGTAGTTATCAGGGCATTTATAAGGTAGTTATCAGGGCATTTATAAGGTAGTTATCTGAGCATTTATAAGGTAGTTATCAGGGCATTTATAAGGTAGTTATCAGGGCATTTATAAGGTAGTTATCAGGGCATTTATAAGGTAGTTATCAGAGTATTTATAAGGTAGTTATCAGGGCATTTATAAGGTAGTTATCTGAGCATTTATAAGGTAGTTATCAGGGCATTTATAAGGTAGTTATCTGAGCATTTATAAGGTAGTTATCTGAGCATTTATAAGGTAGTTATCTGAGCATTTATAAGGTAGTTATCTGAGCATTTATAAGGTAGTTATCTGAGCATTTATAAGGTAGTTATCTGAGCATTTATAAGGTAGTTATCAGGGCATTTATAAGGTAGTTATCTGAGCATTTATAAGGTAGTTATCTGAGCATTTATAAGGTAGTTATCTGAGCATTTATAAGGTAGTTATCTGAGCATTTACAAGGTAATTATCAGGGCATTTATAAGGTAGTTATCTGAGCATTTATAAGGTAGTTATCAGGGCATTTATAAGGTAGTTATCCGAGCATTTAAGAGGTAGTTATCTGAGCATTTATAAGGTAGTTATCAGGGCATTTATAAGGTAGTTATCAGAGTATTTATAAAGTAGTTATCAGGGCATTTATAAATTAGTTATCTCAGCATTTATGAGGTAGTTATCAGGGCATTTATAAGGTAGTTATCTGAGCATTTATAAGGTAGTTATCAGGGCATTGATAAGGTAGTTATCTGAGTATTTATAAGGTAGTTATCAGGGCATTTATAAGGTAGTTATCTGGGCATTTATGAGGTAGTTATCAGGGCATTGATAAGGTAGTTATCTGAGCATGTACAAGGTAGTTATCAGGGCATTTATAAGGTAGTTATCAGGGCATTTATAAGGTAGTTATCTGAGCATTTATAAGGTAGTTATCAGGGCGTTTATAAGGTAGTTATCAGGGCATTTATAAGGTAGTTATCTGAGCATTCATAAGGTAGTTATTAGAGCATTTAGAAGGTAGTTATCAGGGCATTTATAAGGTAGTTGTCTGAGCATTTATAAGGTAGTTATCAGAGTATTTATAAGGTAGTTATCAGAGTATTTATAAGGTAGTTATCTGAGCATTTATAAGGTAGTTATCAGGGCATTTATAAGGTAGTTATCAGAGTATTTATAAGGTAGTTATCTGAGCATTTATAAGGTAGTTATCAGGGCATTATAAGGTAGTTATCAGAGTATTTATAAGGTAGTTATCTGAGCATTTATAAGGTAGTTATCTGAGCATTATAAGGTAGTTATCAGAGTATTTATAAGGTAGTTATCTGAGCATTTATAAGGTAGTTATCTGAGCATTTGTAAGGCAGTTATCAGGGCATTATAAGGTAGTTATCTGAGCATTTATAAGGTAGTTATCTGAGCATTTATAAGGTAGTTATCAGGGCATTTATAAGGTAGTTATCAGAGTATTTATAAGGTAGTTATCTGAGCATTTATAAGGTAGTTATCAGGGCATTTATAAGGTAGTTATCTGAGCATTTATAAGGTAGTTATCAGGGCATTATAAGGTAGTTATCTGAGCATTTATAAGGTAGTTATCTGAGCATTTATAAGGTAGTTATCAGGGCATTTATAAGGTAGTTATCAGAGTATTTATAAGGTAGTTATCTGAGCATTTATAAGGTAGTTATCGGGGCATTTATAAGGTAGTTATCTGAGCATTTATAAGGTAGTTATCAGGGCATTATAAGGTAGTTATCTGAGCATTTATAAGGTAGTTATCAGGGCATTTATAAGGTAGTTATCTGAGCATTGATAAGGTAGTTATCAGGGCATTGATAGGGTAGTTATCTGAGCATTTATAAGGTAGTTATCTGAGCATTTATAATGTAGTTATCAGGGCATTTATAAGGTAGTTTTCTGAGCATTTATAATGTAGTTATCAGGGCATTTATAAAGTAGTTATCTGAGCATTTATAAGGTAGTTATCTGAGCATTGATAAGGTAGTTATCTGAGCATTTATAAAGTAGTTATCTGAGCATTGATAAGGTAGTTATCTGAGCATTTATAAGGTAGTTATCTGAGCATTTATAAGGTAGTTATCCGAGCATTTATAAGGTAGTTATCTGAGCATTGATAAGGAAGTTATCTGAACATTTATAAGGTAGTTATCTGAGCATTGATAAGGTAGTTATCTGAGCATTTATAAGGTAGTTATCTGAGCATTTATAAAGTAGTTATCTGAGCATTTATAAGGTAGTTATCTGAGCATTTATAAAGTAGTTATCTGAGCATTTATAAGGTAGTTGTCTGAGCATTTATAAGGTAGTTATCCGAGCATTTATAAGGTAGTTATCTGAGCATTGATAAGGTAGTTATCTGAGCATTTATAAGGTAGTTATCTGAGCATTTATAAGGTAGCTATCTGAGCATTGATAAGGTAGTTATCTGAGCATTTATAAGGTAGTTATCTGAGCATTTATAAGGTAGCTATCTGAGCATTTATAAGGTAGTTATCTGAGCATTTATAAGGTAGTTATCTGAACATTGATAAGGTAGCTGTCTGAGCATTTATAAGGCAGTTATCTGAGCATTTATAAGGCGGTTATCTGAGCATTTATAAGGTAGTTATCTGAGCATTTATAAGGTAGTTATCAGGGCATTTATAAGGTAGTTATCTGAGCATTTATAAGGTAGTTATCTGAGCATTTATAAGGTAGTTATCTGAGCACTTATAAGGTAGTTATCTGCGCATTTACAAGGTAGTTATCAGGGCATTTATAAGGTAGTTATCTGAGCATTTATAAGGTAGTTATCAGGGCATTTATAAGGTAGTTATCTGAGCATTTATAAGGTAGTTATCTGAGCATTTATAAGGTAGTTATCAGGGCATTTATAAGGTAGTTATCAGAGTATTTATAAAGTAGTTATCAGGGCATTTATAAATTAGTTATCTCAGCATTTATGAGGTAGTTATCAGGGCATTTATAAGGTAGTTATCTGAGCATTTATAAGGTAGTCATCAGGGCATTGATAAGGTAGTTATCTGAGTATTTATAAGGTAGTTATCAGGGCATTTATAAGGTAGTTATCTGGGCATTTATGAGGTAGTTATCAGGGCATTGATAAGGTAGTTATCTGAGCATGTACAAGGTAGTTATCAGGGCATTTATAAGGTAGTTATCAGGGCATTTATAAGGTAGTTATCTGAGCATTTATAAGGTAGTTATCAGGGCGTTTATAAGGTAGTTATCAGGGCATTTATAAGGTAGTTATCTGAGCATTCATAAGGTAGTTATTAGAGCATTTAGAAGGTAGTTATCAGGGCATTTATAAGGTAGTTGTCTGAGCATTTATAAGGTAGTTATCAGAGTATTTATAAGGTAGTTATCAGAGTATTTATAAGGTAGTTATCTGAGCATTTATAAGGCAGTTATCAGGGCATTTATAAGGTAGTTATCAGAGTATTTATAAGGTAGTTATCTGAGCATTTATAAGGTAGTTATCAGGGCATTATAAGGTAGTTATCAGAGTATTTATAAGGTAGTTATCTGAGCATTTATAAGGTAGTTATCTGAGCATTTGTAAGGTAGTTATCAGGGCATTATAAGGTAGTTATCTGAGCATTTATAAGGTAGTTATCTGATCATTTATAAGGTAGTTATCAGGGCATTTATAAGGTAGTTATCAGAGTATTTATAAGGTAGTTATCTGAGCATTTATAAGGTAGTTATCAGGGCATTTATAAGGTAGTTATCTGAGCATTTATAAGGTAGTTATCAGGGCATTATAAGGTAGTTATCTGAGCATTTATAAGGTAGTTATCTGAGCATTTATAAGGTAGTTATCAGGGCATTTATAAGGTAGTTATCAGAGTATTTATAAGGTAGTTATCTGAGCATTTATAAGGTAGTTATCGGGGCATTTATAAGGTAGTTATCTGAGCATTTATAAGGTAGTTATCAGGGCATTATAAGGTAGTTATCTGAGCATTTATAAGGTAGTTATCAGGGCATTTATAAGGTAGTTATCTGAGCATTGTTAAGGTAGTTATCAGGGCATTGATAGGGTAGTTATCTGAGCATTTATAAGGTAGTTATCTGAGCATTTATAATGTAGTTATCAGGGCATTTATAAGGTAGTTTTCTGAGCATTTATAATGTAGTTATCAGGGCATTTATAAAGTAGTTATCTGAGCATTTATAAGGTAGTTATCTGAGCATTGATAAGGTAGTTATCTGAGCATTTATAAAGTAGTTATCTGAGCATTGATAAGGTAGTTATCTGAGCATTTATAAGGTAGTTATCTGAGCATTTATAAGGTAGTTATCCGAGCATTTATAAGGTAGTTATCTGAGCATTGATAAGGTAGTTATCTGAACATTGATAAGGTAGTTATCTGAGCATTGATAAGGTAGTTATCTGAGCATTTATAAGGTAGTTATCTGAGCATTTATAAAGTAGTTATCTGAGCATTTATAAGGTAGTTATCTGAGCATTTATAAAGTAGTTATCTGAGCATTTATAAGGTAGTTGTCTGAGCATTTATAAGGTAGTTATCCGAGCATTTATAAGGTAGTTATCTGAGCATTTATAAGGTAGCTATCTGAGCATTTATAAGGTAGTTATCTGAGCATTTATAAGGTAGTTATCTGAACATTGATAAGGTAGTTTTCTGAGCATTTATAAGGTAGCTATCTGAGCATTTATAAGGCAGTTCAGTCATCATATTCTTGATACAGTCATCATATTCTTGATACAGTCATCACATTCTTGATACAGTCATCATATTCTTGATGCAGTCATCACATTCTTGATGCAGTCATCACATTCTTGATGCAGTCATCACATTCTTGATGCAGTCATCATATTCTTGATGCAGTCATCATATTCTTGATGCAGTCATCACATTCTTGATGCAGTCATAATATTCTTGATGCAGTCATCATATTCTTGATACAGTCATCATATTCTTGATACAGTCATCACATTCTTGATACAGTCATCACATTCTTGATGCAGTCATCACATTCTTGATGCAGTCATCACATTCTTGATGCAGTCATCATATTCTTGATGCAGTCATCATATTCTTGATGCAGTCATCACATTCTTGATGCAGTCATCATATTCTTGATGCAGTCATCATATTCTTGATACAGTCATCATATTCTTGATACAGTCATCACATTCTTGATACAGTCATCACATTCTTGATGCAGTCATCACATTCTTGATGCAGTCATCACATTCTTGATGCAGTCATCACATTCTTGATGCAGTCATCACATTCTTGATACAGTCATCATATTCTTGATACAGTCATCATATTCTTGATACAGTCATCACATTCTTGATACAGTCATCACATTCTTGATACAGTCATCACATTCTTGATACAGTCATCACATTCTTGATGCAGTCATCACATTCTTGATACAGTCATCACATTCTTGATACAGTCATCACATTCTTGATGCAGTCATCACATTCTTGATGCAGTCATCACATTCTTGATGCAGTCATCACATTCTTGATGCAGTCATCACATTCTTGATGCAGTCATCACATTCTTGATACAGTCATCACATTCTTGATGCAGTCATCACATTCTTGATACAGTCATCACATTCTTGATGCAGTCATCACATTCTTGATACAGTCATCACATTCTTGATACAGTCATCACATTCTTGTTGCAGCCATCACATTCTTGATACAGTCATCACATTCTTGATGCAGTCATCACATTCTTGATACAGTCATCACATTCTTGATGCAGTCATCATATTCTTGATGCAGTCATCATATTCTTGATGCAGTCATCACATTCTTGATACAGTCATCACATTCTTGATGCAGTCATCACATTCTTGATGCAGTCATCATATTCTTGATGCAGTCATCATATTCTTGATGCAGTCATCACATTCTTGATGCAGTCATCATATTCTTGATGCAGTCATCATATTCTTCATACAGTCATCATATTCTTGATACAGTCATCACATTCTTGATACAGTCATCCCATTCTTCATGCAGTCATCATATTCTTGATGCAGTCATCACATTCTTGATGCAGTCATCACATTCTTGATGCAGTCATCACATTCTTGATGCAGTCATCACATTCTTGATGCAGTCATCACATTCTTGATACAGTCATCACATTCTTGATGCAGTCATCACATTCTTGATACAGTCATCACATTCTTGATGCAGTCATCACATTCTTGATACAGTCATCACATTCTTGATACAGTCATCACATTCTTGTTGCAGCCATCACATTCTTGATACAGTCATCACATTCTTGATGCAGTCATCACATTCTTGATACAGTCATCACATTCTTGATGCAGTCATCATATTCTTGATGCAGTCATCATATTCTTGATACAGTCATCACATTCTTGATGCAGTCATCACATTCTTGATACAGTCATCACATTCTTGATGCAGTCATCATATTCTTGATGCAGTCATCATATTCTTGATGCAGTCATCACATTCTTGATACAGTCATCACATTCTTGATGCAGTCATCACATTCTTGATACAGTCATCACATTCTTGATGCAGTCATCATATTCTTGATGCAGTCATCATATTCTTGATACAGTCATCACATTCTTGATGCAGCCATCATATTCTTGATGCAGTCATCACATTCTTGATGCAGTCATCATATTCTTGATGCAGTCATCATATTCTTGATACAGTCATCACATTCTTGATGCAGTCATCATATTCTTGATGCAGTCATCATATTCTTGGTGCAGTCATCACATTCTTGATTCAGTCATCACATTCTTGATGCAGTCATCACATTCTTGATACAGTCATCACATTATTGATGCAGTCATCATATTCTTGATGCAGTCATCATATTCTTGATACAGTCATCACATTCTTGATGCAGCCATCATATTCTTGATGCAGTCATCACATTCTTGATGCAGTCATCATATTCTTGATGCAGTCATCATATTCTTGATACAGTCATCACATTCTTGATGCAGCCATCATATTCTTGATACAGTCATCACATTCTTGATACAGTCATCCCATTCTTGATGCAGTCATCATATTCTTGATGCAGTCATCACATTCTTGATACAGTCATCACATTCTTGATGCAGTCATCACATTCTTGATACAGTCATCACATTCTTGATACAGTCATCACATTCTTGATGCAGTCATCACATTCTTGATGCAGTCATCACATTCTTGATACAGTCATCACATTCTTGATACAGTCATCACATTCTTGATACAGTCATCACATTCTTGATACAGTCATCACATTCTTGATGCAGTCATCACATTCTTGTTGCAGTCATCACATTCTCGATATAACCATCACATTCTTGATACAGTCATTACATCCTTGCTACAGTCATCACATTCTTGAAACAGTCATCACATTCTTGCTAAAGTCAACACATTCTTTCTACAGTCATCACATCCTTGCTACAGTCATCACATCCTTGCTACAGTCATCACATCCTTGCTACAGTCATCACATCCTTGCTACAGTCATCACATCCTTGCTACAGTCATCACATCCTTGCTACAGTCATCACATCCTTGCTACAGTCATCACATCCTTGCTACAGTCATCACATCCTTGCTACAGTCATCACATCCTTGCTACAGTCATCACATCCTTACTACAGTCATCACATCCTTGCTACAGTCATCACATCCTTGCTACAGTCATCACATCCTTGCTACAGTCATCACATCCTTGCTACAGTCATCACATCCTTGCTACAGTCATCACATCCTTGCTACAGTCATCACATCCTTGCTACAGTCATCACATCCTTGCTACAGTCATCACATCCTTGCTACAGTCATCACATCCTTCCTACAGTCATCACATCCTTACTACAGTCATCACATCCTTGCTACAGTCATCACATCCTTGCTACAGTCATCACATCCTTGCTACAGTCATCACATCCTTGCTACAGTCATCACATCCTTGCTAGAGTCATCACATCCTTGCTACAGTCATCACATCCTTGCTACAGTCATCACATCCTTACTACAGTCATCACATCCTTGCTACAGTCATCACATCCTTGCTACAGTCATCACATCCTTGCTACAGTCATCACATCCTTGCTACAGTCATCACATCCTTGCTACAGTCATCACATCCTTGCTACAGTCATCACATCCTTAGTACAGTCAACACATTCTTTCTACAGTCATCACATCCTTGCTACAGTCATCACATCCTTGCTACAGTCATCACATTCTTGAAACAGTCATCACATTCTTGCTAAAGTCAACACATTCTTTCTACAGTCATCACATCCTTGCTACAGTCATCACATCCTTGCTACAGTCATCACATCCTTGCTACAGTCATCACATCCTTGCTACAGTCATCACATCCTTGCTACAGTCATCACATCCTTGCTACAGTCATCACATCCTTGCTACAGTCATCACATCCTTGCTACAGTCATCACATCCTTGCTACAGTCATCACATTCTTGCTACAGTCATCACATCCTTGCTACAGTCATCACATCCTTGCTACAGTCATCACTGGAGGACAACTCTTCACTGACTCAACTCTTATCTATATCAAGATTCATAATTCTTGAACCTACTCGTTAATTATAATAAAATTATTAAGAAGTATAAAAGTTAATTCTAAGATAAAACAACAACTGTTCTCCCACAAGATTTAAATAATAAAGTAAGTTTCCTGATAACAATACCTGATGGGTAAGTTACCATCTTATGTAATATTCATGTGTTTTTGTCAGTAAGTCATCGGAGTTTTGGTGTCACAAGTCAAGATCATTAGTGATTGAGCATTCAGTTTAGTGAGGACAAAAAAGAGGAAGAACATCCGTATATATAAGTCGGTGATAAATAATAATGTTGACAAGGTTGAGGTTAGGAGGGAGAAACTCAGCTGGACGACCTCAGTCTGAGTCCACAGAGTCACTTCCACCTGCTGATCAACATTGTTCTCAGGGAACACTGAACAATCTCACAGGCTCGGTGAGT
>NC_091300.1:64445493-64537993 GCF_038502225.1 Cherax quadricarinatus
TCCGCACCAAAGACTGTTGAAGAAAGTAGCAGCTCATGGCATTGGGGGAAGAGTGCTCTCGTGGATCGAATCATGGCTCACAGACAGGAAGCAGAGAGTGTCCATAAATGGGGTTAAATCCGAGTGGGGATCAGTAACAAGTGGCGTTCCACAGGGATCAGTCTTGGGCCCGTTGTTGTTTATAATATATATCAATGATCTTGATGAAGGAATTACTAGTGATATGAGCAAATTCGCCGATGACACGAAGATAGGTAGGATAATTGATTCAAACGTAGATGTTAGGGAACTTCAGGAGGATTTAGACAAACTCTACTCTTGGTCAGAAAAGTGGAAGATGCAGTTCAATGTAGATAAATGCAAGGTTCTGAAGCTCGGGAGTGTCCATAACCCTAGCACTTATAAGTTAAATAATATAGAACTTAGCCATACAGACTGCGAAAGGGACTTGGGGGTTGTGGTAAGCAGCAACCTTAAACCAAGACAGCAATGCCTAAGCGTACGTAATAAGGCAAATAGATTACTGGGATTTATATCAAGAAGTGTAAGCAACAGAAGTCCAGAGGTCATACTGCAGCTTTATACATCATTAGTAAGGCCTCACCTAGATTATGCAGCTCAATTCTGGTCTCCATATTACAGAATGAACATAAATTCGTTAGAAAACATTCAGCGTAGGATGACTAAATTAATACATAGCATTAGAAATCTTCCTTATGAAGAAAGATTGAAGACTCTTAAGTTACATTCACTTGTTAGACGAAGAATGAGGGGAGACCTGATCGAAGTGTATAAGTGGAAGATAGGTATTAATAAAGGGGATATTAACAAGGTCTTGAGGATATCTCTCCAAGAGAGAACCCGCAGTAATGGATTTAAATTAGATAAGTTTAGATTTAGAAAGGACATAGGAAAGTATTGGTTTGGAAATAGGGTAGTTGATGAGTGGAACAGTGTACCTAGTTGGGTTATTGAGGCTAGGACTTTGGGTAGTTTCAAATTTAGGTTGGATAAGTACATGAGTGGGAGGGGTTCGATTTGAGTGGGACTTGCACATCGGAGCTTATTTCTTGGGTGGCATTGAAAGTTGGGTTGGTCAAATGTTTGTTAGTGGGATGAATTGTAAAGGACCTGCCTAGTATGGGCCAACAGGCCTGCTGCAGTGTTCCTCCTTTCTTATGTTCTTATATATATTTAATATATATATATTTATTATATATAATATATATATATATATATATATATATATATATATATATATATATATATATATATATATATATATATATATATATATGTCGTGCCGAATATGTAAAACTGGTCATTTAGCAAGAACTCATTTAAAATTAATTCCTTTCTAAAATTTTCTCTTATACGTTTAAAGATACATATTTTTTTTCATTAATGTTAACGTAAAAATTTATAATTTTGCACCAAAAGAATCATAGAAAACTTACCTAACCTTATTATAACAAGAGCAATTTATTTTAGCCAAACCCAACTAAATATATTTTAGATTTGTTTACAATAATTTAATATTAAACACAGTGAAATGCATTTTTTTCGTTAGGTTCAGAATGATTTTGGCGAAATTATTGCATACACAAATTTTCGCTTGTCTTATATGGCAAGATGAGCGTTGCTTTTTAAGCCAAGATCGCAAGTTCTGCCTATTCAGCACGACATATATATATATATATATATATATATATATATATATATATATATATATATATATATATATATATATATATATATATATATATATATATATATATATATATATATATATATATATATATATATATATATATATATATATATATATATATATATATATATATATATATATATATATATATGTCGTGCCGAATATGTACAACTGGTCAATTAGCAAGAACTCATTTAAAATTAAGTCCTTTCTAGAATTTTCTCTTATACGTTTAAAGATATATTTTTTCATTAATGTTAATGTTAAAATTTATAATTTTGCACCAAAAGAATCTTAGAAAACTTACCTAACCTTATTAAAACAAGAACAATTTATTTTAGCCTAACTCAACTAAATATATTTCAGATTTGTTTACAATAATTTAATACTTAACAAACACAGTGAAATATATTTTTTCTCGTTAGGTTCAGAATGATTTTGGCGAAATTATTGCATACACAAATTTTCGTTTATCTTATTCGGCAAGAAGATTGTTCCTATTTAAGCAAAAATCGTAAGTTTTACTTATTCGGCACGACATATATATATTTAACAGTGCGCATATGTGCGAAATTATTTACGAACATTATTTCCGCACACACACACACGCATACACATACACACATACACGTACACACACATACACATACACGCACACACACACACACACACATACACACACATACACATACATACACACACACACACATACACACACATACACACACACACACACACACACACACACACACACACACACACACACACACACACATACACACACACACACACACACAGAGCAGAACAGAACAGCAAGGGCAAGCACACACACAACTATTCTCAGAACCATACAACCTATCACACCATCCCAACACACACTACAATCCATACAAACAACCTCCACCCAACACCGAGCTATAGAATCCCACAGTATGCCACCAGGTCTCCCACCCTCACAGGCCCCCCCAAACCACAGTGTTGGAAAGGAAACTGAAGGTATGGTACACAAACGCTGATGGAATAACAAAGAAGTGGGAGGAGTGGCATGAAAGAGTCAAAGAAGCATCACCGGACATCATAGCTCTCACAGAAACCAAGCTTACAGGTATGATAACAGATGCCATCTTTCCAACGGGATACCAAATCCTGAGGAAAGACAGAGGGAACAGGGGGGGTGGAGGAGTGGCGTTGCTGATCAAAAATCGCTGGAATTTTGATGAGCTGGAGAGAGGAGACAGCGGAGAAGAAAGTGACTACATAGCGGGAACACTTCACTCTGGAGGTCCCAAGGTGGTAATAGCAGTGATGTATAACCCACCACAGAACAGCAGGAGGTCAAGGCAAGAGTACGACGAGAGCAATAGAGCGATGGTTGACACACTGGCTAGAGTGGCCAGAAGAGCTCATGCATGCAGGGCAAAGCTCCTGATCATGGGTGACTTTAACCACAAGGAGATCGATTGGGAGAACTTGGACCCACATGGGGGCCAAGATACATGGAGGGCTAAGATGATGGAGGTGGTACTGGAAAACTTCATGTGCCAACACGTAAGGGACACTACAAGAGAGAGAGGAGAGGATGAACCAGCAAGGCTGGACTTAGTATTCACCTTGAGTAGTGCAGATATCGAGGACATCACATATGAAAGACCCCTTGAGGCCAGTGACCATGTGGTTTTAAGCTTCGAATACACAGTAGAGCTACAAGTGGAGGGAGAAGCAGGAAGGCCAGGACGAATGAAGCCAAACTACAAGAAAGGGGACTACACAGGAATGAGGAACTACCTGAACGGGGTTCAGTGGGACAGAGAACTGGCAGGGAAGCCAGTTAATGAGATGATGGAATATGTAGCAACAAAATGCAAGGAGGCTGAGGAGAGGTTTGTACCCAAGGGTAACAGGAATAATGAAAAAGCCAGGATGAGCCCATGGTTTACCCAAAGGTGCAGGGAGGGAAAAACCAAGTGTGCTAGGGAATGGAAGAAATATAGAAGGCAAAGGACCCAGGAGAATAAGGAGAACAGTCGTAGAGCCAGAAACGAATATGCACAGATAAGAAGGGAGGCCCAAAGACAATATGAAAATGACAGCAGCGAAAGCCAAATCTGACCCGAAACTGTTGTACAGCCACATCAGGAGGAAAACAACAGTCAAGGACCAGGTAATCAGGCTAAGGAAGGAAGGAGGAGAGACAACAAGAAATGACCGTGAAGTATGTGAAGAACTCAACAAGAGATTCAAAGAAGTGTTCACAGAGGAGACAGAAGGGACTCCAGAAAGACGGAGAGGTGGGGCACACCACCAAGTGCTGGACACAGTGCACACAACCGAGGAAGAAGTGAAGAGGCTTCTGAGTGAGCTAGATACCTCAAAGGCAATGGGGCCAGATAACATCTCCCCATGGGTATTGAGAGAGGGAGCAGAGGCGCTATGTGTACCCCTAACAACAATATTCAATACATCTATCGAAACAGGGAGATTGCCTGAGGCATGGAAGACAGCAGATGTAGTCCCAATCTTTAAAAAGGGAGACAGACATGAAGCATTAAACTACAGACCAGTGTCACTGACATGTATAGTATGCAAAATCATGGAGAAGATTATCAGGAGAAGAGTGGTGGAACACCTAGAAAGGAACGATCTCATCAACAGCAGCCAACATGGTTTCAGGGACGGGAAATCCTGTGTCACAAACCTACTGGAGTTCTATGACATGGTGACAGCAGTAAGACAAGAGAGAGAGGGGTGGGTGGATTGCATTTTCTTGGACTGCAAGAAGGCGTTTGACATAGTTCCACACAAGAGATTGGTGCAAAAACTGGAGGACCAAGCAGGGATAACAGGGAAGGCACTACAATGGATCAGGGAATACTTGTCAGGAAGACAGCAGCGAGTCATGGTACGTGGCGAGGTGTCAGAGTGGGCACCTGTGACCAGCGGGGTCCCGCAGGGGTCAGTCCTAGGACCAGTGCTGTTTCTGGTATTTGTGAACGACATGACGGAAGGAATAGACTCTGAGGTGTCCCTGTTTGCAGATGACGTGAAGTTGATGAGAAGAATTCACTCGATCGAAGACCAGGCAGAACTACAAAGGGATCTGGACAGGCTGCAGACCTGGTCCAGCAATTGGCTCCTGGAGTTCAATCCCACCAAGTGCAAAGTCATGAAGATTGGGGAAGGGCAAAGAAGGCCGCAGACGGAGTACAGTCTAGGGGGTCAGAGACTACAAACCTCACTCAAGGAAAAAGAGCTTGGGGTGAGTATAACACCAGGCACATCTCCTGAAGCGCACATCAACCAAATAACTGCTGCAGCATATGGGGGCCTAGCAAACCTCAGAACAGCATTCCGACATCTTAATAAGGAATCATTCAGGACCCTGTACACCGTGTACGTTAGGCCCATATTGGAGTATGCGGCACCAGTTTGGAACCCACACCTAGCCAAGCACGTGAAGAAACTAGAGAAAGTGCAAAGGTTTGCAACAAGACTAGTCCCAGAGCTAAGAGGTATGTCCTACGAGGAGAGGTTAAGGGAAATCAACCTGACGACACTGGAGGACAGGAGAGATAGGGGGGACATGATAACGACATACAAAATACTGAGAGGAATTGACAAGGTGGACAAAGACAGGATGTTCCAGAGACTGGACACAGTAACAAGGGGACACAGTTGGAAGCTGAAGACACAGATGAATCACAGGGATGTTAGGAAGTATTTCTTCAGCCACAGAGTAGTCAGTAAGTGGAATAGTTTGGGAAGCGATGTAGTGGAGGCAGGATCCATACATAGCGTTAAGCAGAGGTATGATAAAGCTCACGGCTCAGGGAGAGTGACCTAGTAGCGACCAGTGAAGAGGCGGGGCCAGGAGCTCGGACTCGACCCCCGCAACCTCAACTAGGTGAGTACAACTAGGTGAGTACACACACACACACACACACACACACACACACACACACACACACATACACACACACATACACACACACATACACACACACACATACACACACATACACACACACACATACACACACACACACACACACACACACACACACACACACACACACACACACACACACACACACACACACACACACACACACACACACACACACACACACACACACACACACACACACATAGTTCCTTACCAGGTCTCCCACTTCCCCAACCCCAATATACCTCCCAGACCACAGTCTTAGAAAAGAAGTTGAAGGTGTGGTATACAAATGCAGATGGAATAACAAACAAGTATGAGGAGTGGCACGAAAGAATCAAAGAGACATCCCCAGACATAATAGCACTCACAGAAACAAAACTCACCAGAATAATAACAGATTCAATCTTTCCATCCGGATACCAAATCCGCAGGAAAGACAGAGGGAGGAGAGGGGGAGGAGGAGTTGCACTGCTCATTAAAAACTAGTCGGATTTTGAGAAAATGGAAGGAATGGATGGCATGGGCGAAAGGGACTACTTAGTAGGAACAATCCAGTCTGAGGGACATAAGGTGATAATTGCAATAATGTACAACCCACCACAGAACTGCAGGAGGCCATGAGAAGAATATGATGAGAGCAACAGAGCAATGGTCGACACACTAGCTGAGGTGGCCAGGAGAGCACACATGGGGGGAGCAAAGTAACTAGTTATGGGTGATTTCAATCACAAGGAGATTGACTGGGAAAACCTGGAGCCCCATGGGGGTTCCGAGACATGGAGAGCCAAGATGATGGATGTGGTACTGAAAAACCTCATGCATCAACATGTTAGAGACACTACCAGAGAGAGAGGAGAGGATGAACCAGCAAGGCTGGACCTTGTATTCACCATGAGTAGTTCGGACATCGAGGGTATCATGTATGAAAGGCCCCTGGGAGCTAGTGATCATGTGGTTCTGTGCTTCGACTACATAGTTGAGCTCCAAGTGGAGAGAGTAGCAGGAATAGGCTGGGAAAAACCAAACTACAAAAGGGGGAACTACTCAGGCATGAGGAACTTCCTTCAAGACATTCAGTGGGAGAGGGAACTGACAGGAAAACCAGTACAAGAAATGATGGACTATGTAGCAACAAAATGCAAGGAGGCAGAGGAGAGGTTTGTTCCCAAGGGAAACAGAAATAATGGGAAGAACAGAACGAGTCCTTGGTTCACCCAAAGGTGTAGGGAGGCAAAATAAAGAAATCAGCCGAAGAGCCAGAAACGAATATGCACAGATAAGAAGGAAGGCTCAGAGACAATATGAAAATGACATAGCATCAAAAGTAAAGACTGACCCGAAGCTGTTGTACAGCCACATCAGGAGGAAAACATCAGTCAAGGACCAGGTAATCAGACTGAGGAAGGGTGATGGGGAATTCACAAGAAACGACCAAGAGGTATGTCAGGAGCTCAACACAAGATTTAAAGAGGTATTTACGGTGGAAAGCAGTAGGACTCCAGGAAATCAGAACAGGGGGGCACACCAGCAAGTGCTGGATGAGGTACATATAACCAAGGAGGAGGTGAAGAAGCTGCTATGCGAACTTCACACCTCAAAGGCGGTGGGACCAGACAACATCTCTCCATGGGTCCTTAAAGAGGGAGCAGAGATATTGTGTGAGCCATTAACAAAGATCTTCAACACATCATTTGAAATTGGGCAACTCCCTGAGGTATGGAAAATGGCAAGTGTAGTCCCAATTTTTAAAAAGGGAGACAGACATGAGGCACTAAACTACAGACCTGTATCACTAACGTGTATAGTATGCAAGGTCATGGAGAAGATCATCAGGAGGAGAGTGGTGGGGCACCTGGAAAGAAACAAGTGTATAATTGACAACCAGCACGGTTTCAGGGAAGGAAAATCCTGTGTCACAAACCTACTAGAGTTTTATGACAAGGTGACAGAAGTAAGACAAGAGAGAGAGGGGTGGATCGACTGCATATTTTTGGACTGCAAGAAGGCCTTCGACACACTTCCTCACAAGAGGTTACTGCAAAAGCTAGAGGATCAGGCACACATAACAGGAAAGGCACTGCAATGGATCAGAGAATACCTGACAGGGAGGCAACAACGAGTCATGGTACGCGACGAGGTGTCAGAGTGGGCGCCTGTGACAAGCGGGGTTCCACAGGGGTCAGTCCTAGGACCTGTGCTGTTCTTGGTATATGTGAACGACATAACGGAAGGGATAGACTCAGAAGTGTCCTTGTTTGCAGATGATACGAAGTTAATGAGAAGAATCAAATCGGATGAGGATCAGGCAGGACTACAAAGAGACCTGGACAGGCTACAAGCCTGGTCCAGCAACTGGCTCCTTGAATTTAACCCTGCCAAATGCAAAGTCTTGAAGATTGGGGAAGGGCAAAGAAGACCGCAGACACAATATAGTTTAGATGGCCAAAGACTGCAAACCTCACTCAAGGAAAAAGATCTGGGGGTGAGCATAACACCGAGCATATCTCCTGAGGCGCACATCAATCAGATAACTGCTGCAGCATACGGGCGCCTGGCAAACCTACGGATAGCGTTCCGATTCCTCAGTAAGGATTCGTTTAAGACTCTGTATACCATTTACGTCAGGCCCATACTGGAGTATGCAGCACCAGTTTGGAATCCACACCTAGTCAAGCACGTCAAGAAATTAGAGAAAGTGCAAAGGTTTGCAACAAGACTAGTCCCAGAGCTACGGGGATTGTCCTACGAAGAAAGGTTGAGGGAAATCGGCCTGACGACACTGGAGGACAGGAGGGTCAGGGGAGACATGATAACGACATATAAAATACTGCGCGGAATAGACAAGGTGGACAAAGACAGGATGTTCCAGAGAAGGGACACAGACACAAGAGGTCACAATCGGAAGTTGAAGACTCAGATGAATCAAAGGGATGTTAGGAAGTATTTCTTCAGTCATAGAGTAGTCAGGCAGTGGAATAGCCTAGAGAGTGACGTAGTGGAGGCAGGAACCATACATAGTTTTAAGGCGAGGTATGATAGAGCTCATGGGGCAGGGAGAGAGAGGACCTAGTAGCAATCAGCGAAGAGGCGGGGCCAGGAGCTGTGAATCGACCCCTGCAACCACAAATAGGTGAGTACACACACACACACACACACATACACACACACACACACACACACACACACACGTATTTGCCAAACAACCACAGGGGGAGTTGAATGACAGCTCTAGGCCTTTCGTGTTCCAATCAATATATCAGAAGCTTGCAGTGTTGCAGGAAAAAAGGAATTCCAAGCAAATACGTTCAGAGGAAGCGCCTTTGCTCGAAAACGGGTCCACAACCGACTCACTTAAAGGGACTCACTTAAAGAAGAGAGATCTGTAGGTTATCCAAAAAAACGACGGCTGTCGTTTGTCTATCCTACGAGGTTCTGAGACAGACGCAGGTCTAACCATCAAAACCAGCTGGAAAACAGACCCTGATTCCTCGGCGTGGCCCTACAATTCTTAAGATATTCCGTGGTGTTTGTATAAGAGTCTAATTTTTGGCTATACATGATAACCTCTACTACAAACGAGTCTAATTGGAATAAGCCACTACTACTATTATATAATGAACATTTATAATGTCGTATAATTGCCGATTCTATAATATTCCATTCAAGCCAAGTGGAACAATGGACGATGACTCGGGCTTCCTACTAGTTTTCCAATTTATTGCAGACACTAAGATGGCTGAAAATCTCATTTGGTTCCTGGGCAGTTCATATCGAATATTTGTGCTGTGATATCCTAACATGTAGAGGTTTGCCAGTCTGTCCTACATAACAAAAGTTGCACCTCTTTTCTATGGATCTGCTTTCAAGATATATGGAAATATTCCTAAGACAATTTCCAGATATATCTATATTTAGAATGTTAAGACTTTTACAGCAAATCGAAGCATGATTGGATTTTGAATAAGTGTCATGCCACTAATATTATGTTCATGAGATTATTGCTACAATATCAGTGATTTTGGGCTGCCTGTCTTCTAATGCTATAATATTTAATCTTTCTGGCACAGGGCACTGACACTGGCGATTGGTATGCCTGGGGCACTCATTGCCTCCTGCCTCCCTTCACCCTCATTCAAGCAAAGACGCTTCATCTGAACATATTTGCTTGGAATTCCTCATTTTTTCTGCACCACTGCAAGCTCCTGATGTGTTTATTGCAACACGAAAGGACTAAAGCTGTTTTCAACTTCCCCTGTGGTTATTTTTGTATTTTGTGTCGCTTGTTCACAATTACTGCATAACACACACACACACACACACACACACACACACACACATATACATATATATATATATATATATATATATATATATATATATATATATATATATATATATATATATATATATATATATATATATATATATATATATATATCTTTTCTTTCTTTCAACACACTGGCAGTATCCCACCGAGGCAGGGTGGCCCAAAAGGAAAAAGGAAAGTTTCTCCTTTTACATTTAGTAGTATATACAGGAGAAGGGGTTACTAGCCCCTTGCTCCCGGCATTTTAGTCGCCTCTTGCAACACGCATGGCTTACGGAGGAAGAATTCTGTTCCACTTCCCCATGGAGATAAGAGGAAATAAACAAGAACTAGTAAGAAAATAGAAGAAAACCCAGAGGGGTGTGTATATATATGCTTGTACATGTATGTGTAGTGTGACCTAAGTGTAAGTAGAAGTAGCAAGACGTACCTGAAACCTTGCATGTTTATGAGACAGAAAAATGGACACCAGCAATCCGACCATCATATAAAACAATTACAGGTTTCCGTTTTACACTCACTTGGCAGGACGGTAGTACCTCCCTGGGTGGTTGCTGTATGGTTGTTGTCATTTACCAATCTGCGGCAGGCCAGGACTCGACCCTACGAACCTTGTACCGCCTCCAGAGACAGCACAATGTACGCATCACCTTACCACTGAGCCAGCGATCCTACAAAGAATCACGCATGCAGCTGAGCTACATGTTTCTCTGGTGATCCGAGGACACTCGTGACAGTTGTATCTCGAGGATTAATTTCAGCCTCCTCCCGTTTGAATGCCCGCAGTTTGGTAAATGATTTAAAATCACTTGTTTCGTGATTTCATTGCTCTCTCTCTCTCTCTCTCTCTCTCTCTCTCTCTCTCTCTCTCTCTCTCTCTCTCTCTCTGTATAATATATATATATATATATATATATATAATTATAAATATATATATATATATATAATTATAAATATATATATATAATTATAAATATATATATATAAATATATAAATATAAATATATATAAATATTCAAACAGCTCCGGGGAGAACCTTGAGTTTTCCTTGAGGTACGTTTATTGTCTTCTCTGAGGATGAGGGTCCCCATTCCAGCTATAGAGGTGGTACTATATATATATATATATATATATATAAAGCACCACTGTGTGGGCGAAACGTTGTCAATAAAGGATCACATTATACTACATTTGTGTTTATTTTTCTAAAATACAGATCACTCAGACCATAGGAAGCAAGCTGGTGAGAAATGACAGAAACGCTACACCTACTCAGATCACTTCTGGAGTGGAGGCACAGTCAGTGGCCTCCACTCCAGACCTCCAGGTATTAGAATCAGCAAATAAAGCCCCTACACACCATCAATACGTCAGGTTGTAATAAGGTTAGTATACTGACAATATGTAAAGTAAAAGGACAGAAGTGCAACTAATGTGACATTTTATTGTGGCAACGTTTCGCTCGGGTCTCTCACAGAGACCCGAGACCCAGATGAAGGATCACTTTGACAACGAAACATGGATCCCAGGTTATAACTTATTCAGATGTGACAGGATGAACATGAAACAAAGGGGGTTGACCTGTATGTCACAGAGTCCATCATTTCCTTGGAATTACTAAACTAAGCACCTCAAATTATGCAGTTGACGTTTCGGCAGTAAATAACGAAAACCAAAATCTTGTCATTGTGGTTGTATACAAGCTTCCTGATGCAACTTCCTAAACAATTCCAGGAACACCTTTTGAAAATTGACCACTGACTCCCAACTCCTGCCCCAAACACCTTGTTGCTGGGTGATTTCAACTTACGGTGCCTAAAATGGAGGAATGCAGCAAATAGCATTTTAAGAGAGGAGGCAGCCCAGGCTGCCCAGGAGGCAGCTCAGATGAAAATTCACACACACACGAGCTATTAAATCTCTGCAACAAATCCACCTTAATCCAGCAAATAGTGAGTCAACAAGTCTGGAAAATACACCTGACCTCATGTTCACTAATGATTATCTGATACGAAATATAATAGTATGAAAGCCAATACATTCAGATCATAACATAAGAGAAGTAAAGACATGCATGTGGAGGGCTCCTGACCAACATAGGTGACCAGTTATGAGGATGCCTTCATCAGATTCAACTTCAGTAACAAAAGCATACAGTGGGATCAAATCAACCATGTCCTAAATGAAACAAGCTGGGAAGATATCCTAAACAACGTGGATCTAAACCTTTACCTAGAGAGAATTAACGCCGTGGCACTTGAGGTATATTCATGGCACATTCCTTTAACAAGAAAGAAGACGTAAACTTGGAAGAGAGAGACGGTCCCTTTACAGGCAAAGGCGAAGAATCACAGATTTACTAAGTACACAAGGAAGCACTGGTCGGAGAATTAGAAAATCCTGAACTTAAGCTTAAAGAATCATACAGGAGACAAGAAACACAGGAAGAACTTAAAGCCATAAAAAAATGAAAGAATCCAAAAATATTTCTTTTCTTAAGCCAAATCTAAGGCTAAAATAACATCCAGTATTGGACCCCTGCATAGACGAGGTGGCACTTACAGAGATGACAGCAAAGAAATGAGTGAGATACTGAAGTCCCAATGTGACTCAGCATTTAGTGAGCCGCTAACCAATCTCACTGCACACTCGAAACTATTTTTTTTATGACAGAGAATCAAAATTAGGTTAATTAAAAAAATTCTGATGTTATCCTAACACCAAAAGACTTTGAAAAAAAAAACAATAAATGACATGTCCATGCACTCTGCCCCAGGCCCGGACTCGTGAAACTCAGTGTTCATCATGAACTGCAAGAAGCCTCTTTCACATACCTTAAGTATTGGAGAGGGAGCATGGACACGGGGGTCGTCCCACAGTCACTAAAAACAACAAACATAGCCCACTCCACAAAGGTGGCAGTAAAGTAATTGCGAACAATTACATACCGATAGCACTAACATCCCATATCATAAAAATCTTTGAATCAAGATCGCCACCCATCTAGATACCCATCAGTCGCACAACCCAGGGCAGCATGGCTTTAGAGCAGGTCGCTCCAGACTGTCCCAGCTACTGGATCACTATGACAAGGTCCTGGATGTTCTGGACAACTAATAAAATGCAGATGTATACATAGATTCTGAGAAATTCATCGACAAGTGTGACCATGGTGTAACAGCACACAAAATGAGTAATAAAAGAATAACAGGTAAAGTTAGTAGATGGATCTATAACTTCCTAACAGAACACAAAGAGAATAGTAAATAAAGTCACGGCGGCTACAGTGACAGAGATGTCAGTGACAGAGGTGTCAGTGACAGAGATGTCAGTGACAGAGATGTCAGTGACAGAGATGTAAACCACAGCATCGTGTCTTCCTTTGCGGATGACACCTGAATTTCCATGACAGTGTTATGCATCGAAGAGAGTGCAAGTCTCCAAGCAGACATCACCGAAGTCTTCAAAGGGGCCTCAGAAAACAATATAAAGTTCAATGAAAACAAACATCAATAACTCCGTTGTGCAAGAAAGGTATAAAATACCGACAATATGAAAGTTAAGACACATGTGCAACATCTGGATATCTTTGTTGTAGACGTTTCGCCATCCAGTGGCTTTTTCAATACAGATTCTAGGACATAATAGAAGACAGTAGAACTATATACAAAGGTGAGGTAATCAGTCCCTCAGCCTTGGAGTTTGTGTTCACAGCATCGTGGTGGAGGAGAATCTGGAGCAAAGGCAAGAAGACTGGCGGTTATATAGGCGTCAGTGGACCTACTTCCACTGGGAAATCCCGCCTACCAGTGACTATGCCCTCGTCTGCTACACGTCCTTATCATCTGACGCCTATATAACCGCCAGTTTTCTTGCCTTTGCTCCAGATTCTCCTCCACCACGATGCTGTGAACACTAACTCCAAGGCTGAGGGACTGATTACCTCATTTTTGTATATAGTTCTACTCTCTTCTATTATGTCCTAGAATCTGTATTGATAAAGCAAGCTGTTGCACATGTGTCTTAATAACTCCGCTGTGGAAAACTCGAGGAAATTCAAACTGTATCAGAGAATAAAACAAATTCCAAATACACAACAGAGCGAAAAACCAATGGGAGTGATAATGTCAGAGGATCTCGCTTTCAAAGATCACAACTATGTATCTACCACATATATTAGAAAAATGATAGGATAGATAACGAGAGCCTTCAAATCTAGTGATGCCAAGCCCATGATGATTCTCTTCAAATCACCTGTTCTCTCTAGGCTGGAATATTCCTGTACATTAACTGCCCCTTTCAAGGCAGGCGAAATTGCAGACCTGGAGAATATAGAGAGAACTTTCACGGCACGTATAAGTACGATAAAGCACCTAAATTACTGGGAACGGTTGAAGTCCCTTGACTTGTACTTCCTGGAATGCAGACGAGGAAGATACATAATAATAAATACTTGTAACTAGTCCCAAATCTTCACATGGAGATCACACCCTACGACAGAAAAAAAAAAAGACTTGGCAGGAGATGCAAGATCCCCCTCCCCAGTGAAAAGCACGGGCGCCACTGGTATGCTAAGCGACAACACAATATGTATCTGGGGCCAAAGACTGTCCAACTGCCTCCCAGCATACATCAAGGGGATTATCAATAGACCCCTGGCTGTCTTCAAGGTGCTGGACAGGCACCTAAAGTCAGTTCCTTGCCAGCCGGGCTGTGGCTCATACGTCAGTTTACGTGCGGTCGGCAGTAACAGCCTGTGATCAGGCCCTGATCCACTGCAAAGCCTGGTCACAGACCGGGCCGCGGGGGCGTTGACTCCCGAAACCCCCTTTAGGTATATTCCAGGTATGCATGTTGTAAAAGGCGGCCAAAATTCCGAGAACAAGGTGTTAGTGACCCCTTCTTTAAAACTGCCGAAATGAGAAAGGAGAAAATTATGACGCTGGTTTGCTTGAATGTGCGATGGTATAGTGTGGATATGAGGTAAGAATCAGTAGTGAATGTTACAAATGAAAAGAAGCTGGTTATTCCAGCTCTAAGCGAAACAAAGCCAAAGGGAGTAGGAGAATTTCAGTGGGAGGTGGAGATGAGGATAGATCAGTTGTAGTTGAAAGAATTATAGACAAGGAAGGAGTAGTGGTAATATTAAATGATGAGTATGGAAAGACAAAAAGAAAAACCTGTGTATAAATAAAAGAATTTTGTGGATTAATAGTAAGTAATAGTAAGTGTTTATGCACCTGTGAAAGAGAGGAGTGTACAGGTGAGAGATTTTGGGAGATGTTAAGCGAATGTTTAGAGGCTTTTGAACGAAGTGAGACAATAATTGTTGTGGGTGACCAAAGTGGGAGAAACAATTATACAAGGTGTGGTAGGTAAGTTTGGGGTGTCAGGTGTGAATGATATTGGGGACCTTGGAATGAACTTTGTATACAAAGAGGTTTAGTAATACGTAATGTGTGTTTAAAAAAAGAAGAGGATAAGTATATGATATACGATATAGACCGTGATGATACCAGTTCGTTGAACTACGTATATATATATATATATATATATATATATATATATATATATATATATATATATATATATATATATATATATATATATATATATATAGCAACGTTCATCTTGCCATATAAGACAAGCGAAAATTTGTGTATGCAATAATTTCGCAAAAATCATTCTGAACCTAACGAAAAAAATATATTTCATTGTGTTTGTTTATTTTAAAAAAATTTAAACTTATCTAAAATGTATTTAGTTGGATTAGGCTAAATTAAATTGCGCTTGTTATAATAAGGTTAGGTAAGTTTTCTAAGGTTCTTTTGGTACAAAAAAATAATTTTTACATTAACATAAATAAAAAATATAAATCTTTAAACGTATAAGAGAAAATTTTAGAAAGGACTTAATTTTAAACGAGTTCTCGCTAATTGACCAATTTTACCTATTCTGCACCACATATATCCATTTATAATTTGCTGTAGGAAAGTTATGTGTGACAGTTGTTCCCTTCAGATCTGTTTATAATCAGTTTAAATGAATGAGAAAAACTTGGATAAACATCTGGCATTTTTATTTTTTTTTTTATCGGCTGCCAAACCTCTTATAAAAAAAGTTGAAATTTCTCACAAGTGATGACTATGATTTGCAAACTACTTCTATAAATAATGATAAAGCAATAAAAATATGGATTAGTTTTATTTTCACGACCTTGAGTTACTTTACACTTGCGTCTTTTAAGATGTTTACGTTTATTGTTTACAGTTATTTTAGATAGTGATTACGTTTAATTAATAATTATGCTGTTAATATTATATGTTACTTATTACTAGGAATACAGTTATAAGAGGATTCTTATTAATTTTCGCAGTTTAAGTAAAACTGACTGACTGGTGCTGTTTTCGGTGGGTTCTGTGACGTCAGCTCCAGCAACAGTCTACTTAATCTTCATTTTACAAGAACATCAGATGTCACTGACATTATTGTTGATACTTGCAGTAGTAATAAATTCGTACTAGTGTTTTCTCCGTATTTATCGTGGGTTATGGTCTGTTTCTCTTCATTCTTTGTCTATTTTCCCTCGTTCCTCAGGATTTCCATCGTATAGTTACAAACTTTGGAATTTTAATATGTAATATTCTCTCTCAGAATTTAAATTTTGGTTAAACGCTGAGAGTGAGATTGGGTTTACAGGAAGGCAGCTGGAAGCCTTTGATTCATCCTTGTTAGGTGTAGCTAAGGAAGAGGAACAGGAAAGGTAAGCTGAGAGGAGAAAGAGGAATAGGAAGGGTAAGCTGAGAGGAGAAAGAGGCTGAGAGGAGAAAGAGGAGCAGGAAGGGTAAGCTGAGAGGAGAAAGATGAACAGAAAGGGTAAGCTGAGAGGAGAAAGATGAACAGAAAGGGTAAGCTGAGAGGAGAAAGAGGAACAGGAAGGGTAAGCTGAGAGGAGAAAGAGAAACAGGAAGGGTAAGCTGAGAGGAGAATGACGAACAGGAAGGGTAAACTGAGAGGAGAATGACGAACAGGAAGGGTAAACTGAGAGGAGAAAGATGAACAGAAAGGGTAAGCTGAGAAGAGAATGACGAACAGGAAGGGTAAACTGAGAGGAGAAAGATGAACAGAAAGGGTAAGCTGAGAGGAGAAAGACGAACAGGAAGGGTAAGCTGAGAGGAGAAAGATGAACAGAAAGGGTAAGCTGAGAGGAGAAAGAGGAGCAGGAAGGGTAAGCTGAGAGGAGAAAGACGAACAGGAAAGGTTATCCCTTTAAATGACAATTCGGAAGGAATAAGGAGAATATGAAAGGTTAAAGGGCATATTAGTTCCCGTCTCCTAATATCAAGTTGATTCTTCCACTATAATCTACCTGATACATAATTACTATCACATTTGCTTCGTCTGTTTCGTAAGGTGAAGTCCAGGATCTTTCCTTAATTCATGGTATAACTCAACAAATCTTTGAGGACAGTAGTGTTATAGATGTTTGAGCTTTACGATACAGACATAGCAAATTCGGTAGTAATTATGGACAAGGTAGATTATAGCGGAGAAATGAACATGTTAATAGAAGGCGAGGAAACGAAAAGTTATAGAGGCGAGAAGAGAGAACTTGAGGAAAAATAGAGCTTGGCTGAATGAAGCTGAAGAGCTGAAGCATTCACGAGTGGAGGAAACTGAAGTAGTGACACAGTGGATGCTAAAACAACAAAGATTAAGTTTAAAAGCCAGATTAAAAGAAAAAAACTGAGCTCTCGAAAAAGAAAATAGAAGCGGGAATACTAGGATACCTGAAATTTGAGAACAATGTTACGATGTCTGAAATTTCACCTGTCACAAAGTGACGTTCGTCATTTTTTTCAACAAGTCGGCCGTCTCCCACCGAGGCAGGGTGTCCCAAAAAGAAAGAAAATCCCCAAAACGAAAATACTTTCATCAATACTCAACACCTTCACTCATACATAATCACTCGTATAACACAATTTGTGAACATTGATACGGCAAATAAATGTTATCTCAATTTACTCTCTGATGTAGTAATTAACTATCTCTTTGAAAAATAAAATCATACATACAAACATAATTCTTACCATTTTAGGTGATAGTCTCGCCATACAAGAATAGTTTCTAACTTTAACTACTTGAAGTTTGTAGCAAATCTTTACTGACTATTTTACTACTGGATTAGTAATACCGAAGTCAACCGCTGTTATGATTCTTTAAGGAATTTCATGATCAGAGATCAGTCGAGGGAGAGAATCTGCAGTCAATTTCAGGGATGACTGAAGGTGTTGACAGCTTTCTTTCTGCTCATGACAGCTACTAAACAGGAAGAAAACAGCAGCACATTAGTGGGGAACAAACAGATTAGGAATGTTGGTGTTGCTTTCACAGCTGTTTCCACTGGGTAGAGGTTGAACCCGTGCGACAAGGCTGAACCCGTGCGACAAGGCTGAACCCGTGCGACAAGGCTGAACCCGTGCGACCAGGATGAACCCATGCGACCAGGATGAACCCATGCGACCAGGATGAACCCGTGCGACCAGGATGAGCCCGTGCGACCAGCCTGAACCCGTGCTACCAAGCTGTAGCACGGGTACAGCCTGCCGTGAGTCACTGACCCTGCATCACAGTGCCGTGAGTCACTGAACCTGCACCACAATGCCGTGAGTCACTGACCCTGCATCACAGTGCCGTGAGTCACTGACCCTGCATCACAGTGCCGTGAGTCACTGACCCTGCATCACAGTGCCGTGAGTCACTGAACCTGCATCACAGTACCGTGAGACACTGAACCTGCATCACAGTACCGTGACTCACTGAACCTGCATCACAGTACCGTGAGTCACTGAACCTGCATCACAGTACCGTGAGTCACTGAACCTGCATCACAGTACCGTGAGACACTGAACCTGCATCACAGTACCGTGACTCACTGAACCTGCATCACAGTACCGTGAGTCACTGAACCTGCATCACAGTACCGTGACTCACTGAACCTGCATCACAGTACCGTGAGTCACTGAACCTGCATCACAGTACCGTGAGTCACTGAACCTGCATCACAGTACCGTGACTCACTGAACCTGCATCACAGTACCGTGACTCACTGAACCTGCATCACAGTACCGTGTACTGAACATGCATCACAGTACCGTGAGTCACTGAACCTGCATCACAGTACCGTGACTCACTGAACCTGCATCACAGTACCGTGAGTCACTGAACCTGCATCACAGTACCGTGACTCACTGAACCTGCATCACAGTACCGTGAGTCACTGAACCTGCATCACAGTACCGTGAGTCACTGAACCTGCATCACAGTACCGTGACTCACTGAACCTGCATCACAGTACCGTGAGTCACTGAACCTGCATCACAGTACCGTGACTCACTGAACCTGCATCACAGTACCGTGACTCACTGAACCTGCATCACTGAACTTGAATCACGTCAGATTCACCACTAAATCTGACAAGAATAGGACACAGTTTTCGAGGTAAGGTGTAAAAGCCTGGAAGCAAGAGAACTTACCACTTAAAAACGAGCGAAAAGAAACGTTTGATGGGGTTGAAGTGCTGGAAATAAGGGTAAATTTGGAGGAATTTTTAAATATTAATGCTGTATAATCCTACGGTTTTAGCGCTTCCCATTGATTATAATAATTATTTAAATATTAATGAAGAAAGAGAATCAATGACATTCTGAGATGAACAAGGAGTAACAACATCTTATAGGAGTAGGGGAGAACCACTGGTTAATGAGGGGAAAGTGAGCGTGGCATTAGACTGAATGTTAGAAGTCAAAACAGCTAGGGCAGATGGAATTCAAACTCTGATATCAAACGCCATGTTGAGTGTACCTGATAAAGTGAGATGATTAAGCCTGTTGTGCTTACCTGATAAAGTGAGATGATTAAGCCTGTTGTGTGTACCTGATAAAGTGAGATGATTAAGCCTGTTGTGCTTACCTGATAAAGTGAGATGATTAAGCCTGTTGTGTGTACCTGATAAAGTGAGATGATTAAGCCTGCTGAGTGTACCTGATAAAGTGAGATGATTAAGCCTGTTGAGTGTACCTGATAAAGTGAGATGATTAAGCCTGATGTGTGTACCTGATAAAGTGAGATGATTAAGCCTGTTGTGTGTACCTGAAAAAGTGTACATGAGAATTATTAACAAAAACGATACGGATAAGACAGAATATCAAGCAAGACCTTGGAAGGATACGGGATGTATAAGCCAAGTATTTACAGTAAATTATCCAAATGAACAAAACTTATATAAAGGTCAAGAAGTGTTGGTCTTGTTTACATATTTAAACAAGAGATGTGTGTTGTCACCTTGATTGTTTAGTATATTTATAAGCAAGGATATAAACGAAATAAACGCTAGGGTGTTAGGAGAGACGTAAGAGTAAAAAATTGGGATACGTCACACATGTTATTTGTCAATGTCACAGTTCTCATAAAAGATTTTAAAATGATAATGCATACAAGAAAAAATACAGACTAAAATAAAAACCAGATGTAAAAAATAAGAAAATATTTAGGGAATGAATACATTTAGAGGGACGGAAGTGAACGTGTCTATGAGAAACGAGTGAGCCATAGATTAGAGGATGGGGAAAAAAAAACTTTGGGTGGAAAGAAATATGTTTATCATTTAAGGAACAAATGCACCAAAGTCTCGTGATACAGTTTATGTGAGTGTGAGGAACAAAATATAAACTTTGTAGTGGGGAAAATGTACAAGCAACCGGATATAAGAGAGTGAATCTTTAGACAACGTCCCGGTCCGACTTGGACCAGGAAGGAAGAGACTGGAGGTAGTGGAGATGTTATATGTGAGAGCAATGTGTGGCGTTAAATGTTATACAAAGAATTTAGAGTGTAGAAATTAGAAGGGGGAGTGCAGTTACAAAAACTGTAACTTGATGATCGCAGAAGGAAATGTTGAGGAATCTCGGGCATTTATAAAGAACGAATCGCAAAAGATGTATAAATCAGGAGTGGATAGAAGGGATAGGGGTTTCTGTAGTAAGAATTTTTAAGTTTTGAGGGGAGGAGGAGGAGGTTTCGAGCAGGCTCGTGTGAACCTGTTACATCAAAGCAGGCGGAAATATGTGGTTTTAATTACTCGGCGTGCTATTGGACTGGGGTCAAGGGAACATCTATGAAGTAATTCAGGAAAAATGATTAGAAGAACTCGAGTCCTGGTGGTAGTCAGACACACAGTGACTTCACTCTGAAGGAGTAGTGAGAACATTACAGTTCGTAGGAATATATAAACAGTTCTCTGCGTTCATCTCTCAGTCCACAGCAGGATCTGAATCTGCACTCTGCATCAAAATAGGATTCACCGATTAGCACCTTATCTGGGGTCTGGCTGTGTGGCTAAAGTACTATGTACTTTGATGCAGAGTGTGTCGACTCTAATCCTGCTGTGGACTGAGAGATGTGCTCAGATTATTATAATAATCATGGGGGAGCGCTAAACCCGTAGGGTTATACAACGCATGTGGGGGAGGGGGGGGGGGAGGGGGGGGCAGGGGGGAGGGGGAGGGGGAGGGGGGGGGGGGGAGGGGGAAGGTATTCAAGCTCAATTCAGGAAACTGAAGCACAGATCCAGTTCCCTAGATCAAGAGCCTCTCACCAGCGTCAAGGACCCTCCCTTGAGGGGAGATGTCCGCAGAGAACAGTTTTTATGTTCCTACGAACTGTGTGTGTACTCACCTAGTTGTGCTTACTTAGTTGTGGTTGCAGAGGTCGAGTCATAGCTCCTGGCCCCGCTTCTTCACTGGTCGCTACTGGGTCACTCTTCCTGCACCATGAGCTTTATCAAACCTCTTCTTAAAGCTGTGTATGGATCCTGCCTCCACTACATCACTTTCCAGACTATTCCACTGCCTGACAACTCTGTGTAAGTGTGTGTGTGTGTGTGTGTGTGTGTGTGTGTGTGTGTGTGTGTGTGTGTGTGTGTGTGTGTGTGTGTGTGTGTGTGCGTGTGTGTGTGTGTGTGTGTGTGTGTGTGTGTGTGTGTGTGTGTGTGTGCGTGTGTGTGTGTGTGTGTGTGTGTGTGTGTCTATCACTATATAAATAGAACTAAAACAATCAGAAAAAATCTAACAAAATTTTCGTCGATAATTTAATTTTTACGCTTCAATCGATATTTTCTTGTGAATAAATATGTTTTGCTCAATTATAATTCCCCGGCAGATCTAACGTAGCTACCAGACGTAGAATACTGACACTGAACGTTATATTATATACATTAATTCTTGTCATAGTGTATAAGGTGAACCTAAATTTAAGTAGTGTTATTTAGCTGCGTTGAAAGACTTTTTTTAAGGTCTTTTATGGTAACAATTAAAATATCACTTCACTGAGTTTTATAATTATTTTCCTGGACATGTTTCCCTCCGTTAGTTTTTTTTTAATCTGAGGATGAGTAGGCCTATAGTTCGAACCTAACTTGCCATGGCCCAGCTATCAGTGCTAAGATTATTACCTCACAGTTGTGATATTCTTTCGCACTTTTTACACAACACTCGACGTTGCTTTGAGTAAGACACATCACAACACACATATGTCACATCGTAACACTCAAGACACATCACAACACACATAGGACACATTACAACACACATAAGACACATCACAACACACATAGGACACATCACAACACACATAAGACACATCACAACACACATCACAACACACATAAGGCACATCACAACACACATAAGACACATCGCAACACACATAAGACACATCACAACACACATAAGACACATCACAACACACATAAGACACATCACAACACACACAAGACACATCACCTCACACAAGACACATCATCACACACAAGACACATCATCACACACAAGACACATCATCACACACAAGACACATCATCGCACACAAGACACATCACAACACACACAAGACACATCACAACACACATAAGACACATCACAACACACACAAGACACATCACAACACACATAAGACACATCACAACACACACAAGACACATCACAACACACACAAGACACATCACAACAAACATAAGACACATCACAACACACATAAGACACATCACAACACACACAACACACATCACAACACACATAAGGCACATCACAACACACATAAGACACATCGCAACACACATAAGACACATCACAACACACATAAGACACATCACAACACACATAAGACACATCACAACACACATAAGACATCACAACACACATAAGACACATCACAACACACACAAGACATCACAACACACATAAGACACATCACAACACACACAAGACATCACAACACACATAAGACACATCACAACACACACAAGACATCACAACACACACAAGACATCACAACACACATAAGACACATCACAACACACATAAGACATCACAACACACATAAGACACATCACAACACACACAAGACATCACAACACACATAAGACACATCACAACACACACATCACAACACAGAAATATTAACAAATGAAGGAAGTTCATATAACATCTCACCATCTTTCCGGTACCATTACCATGATAATGGGGTGAGAAAGAACAGTTACCTTCCTAGCAGAGTCTACCGCTAAAAAGTTGGTGCCCTCTAGCCAGGCTCCGTTAAACCTGCTGAACCTCCTTCCGATCCCACGAGGAAGTCAGTCAATCATATAATTTTCCCCAAGTCTCATATATCGGTAATATTCATAGTGACGGGTAACTCCGGAAGCCTGAACAAGGACTAGAACATACAAGCTTGTTCCTGGAGGTAACTTGAGCTGCATCAAGTCTGGCTGTGTTGAGGAAGCAATGTGACAACTAGCACTGAGTATCCGTAAATAACTTAAAACAGAAGAGTGGAAATTGTGAAGGTTGAAGGAACGGGCATGAGGATTTATGTTGCAAACTGAGACACATGTGCAACATCTGGGGTTTCTTTATTGTAGACGTTTCGCCATCCAGTGGCTTTATAATTACAGATGTTGCACATGTGTCTCAGTTTTTATCTTGAAGGTATTGTATACCATTCTTGTACAACAGGTTTTAGTGGGATGGATTGTGAAGGACCTGCCTAGTATGGGCCAGTAGGCCTGGTGCAGTGTTGCTACTTTCCTACGTTTTATTTGATTATTATTGAGCAAACTTGAATACACCCGCAGTGTGCTGTTGCAATATTTTACATAGCAAAAAAGCTGTTTTTCCTGTGTCGTTGCAACACACATGATGGGTTGCATATATGAAGTGTTACAAAATGCAACATCTATTAAGCGAAGTTATCTCGAAAAGAATACTAGAAGGTCAACGTTGCTCCCACTCCAGCATCTAGAATGTTTCTGATTTTGTAACAGTAAGTCAGAGTGAGTTCTATACAGTTACCCTGTAGAATTATGAGGCTTCTCAACAGCGCTTTTGGACTGCAACTCAATGAATACAAATCAATCCAACAAAAGTTGAGATCATTAATAACAAAGGTGTCTAGGTGGTGGTGGTGCTGGTGCTGGTGCTGGTGGTGCTCGTGGTGCTGGTGGTGGTTGTGGTGTTGGTGGTGGTCGTGGTGGTAGTGGTGACGATAACTACTAGTACGCAGATGGATCACTATTCTGTATTTATTCCTGTGCCATCCCAATACATTCCACAACCTGAGCTACAGTAACAGAGGTGTTACCACCTAGTATTATTCTCCACAATAAAGTTTAGCCACAAAGGTGAACCTGACTATTTATTAAACCCTTTAAATAAACTCATTAAAACATAAAAACATTAAACTTAAAGAGTTTAGTTAAAAACGCTTTATTACACTTGCGGATATACAATATGTATCTACTAATAAATATTGAGTACTTATTAGTGCACAAAGCTGAGTGTTCTTCACTTACAAATATTTGAAAGCACTACGTATTTACAATTTACAATTTACAATGACTGAACCCATTCTGTGATTAACATAAATTGTTTCATACTATGGAACAATGCTCTTCTTAAGACTGAGGGACTGACCACCTCAAAACTTTAAGGGTGATGGACTGATTACATCGTCTTCAAGTATCTTCTGCTTCTATCAACTTTTCTGTACTCGACTGAAGAAGCCTACTGTGTAGGCGAAACGTTTCGAAATAAAGATACCTAACTGTTGCATATGTGTCTTACCTAACAACATAAATGGTATACATGCAATGTATGAGATTATAGAATACAAACATCTGCGACTCTAAATATCCCATCCTAGATGGATACAATATTGTAATCAGTAGTCAACATCTTGACAAGAAGAGCAAACATGGAGTAGTTAGGTAAGACACATATGCAACAGTTAGGTATCTTTATTTCGAAACGTTTCGCCTACATAGTAGGCTTCTTCAGTCGAGTACAGAAAAGTTGATAGAAGCAGAAGATACTTGAAGACTATGTAATCAGTCCATCACCCTTGAAGTTTTGAGGTGGTCAATCCCTCAGTCTGGAGAAGAGTATTGTTCCATAGTCTGAAACAATATGGAGTAGAAGTGATAGGATGGAGCCTTATATACCACCAGGAGGTGAGATGTAGGCCACCTCCTGGCGTTATATAAAGCTCCATCTTGTCACTTCTACTCGAAACGTTTCGAAATAAAGATACCTAACTGTTGCATATCTGTCTTACCTAACAACCTGTCGGTATTTTACACCATTTAAATGTTCAAACATGGAGTAGAAACAGTGACCAACAAACACCTTAAGATGACCCCGCAGAGGTCCGAAAATCATAGCAAAATCCTAATTACAATGCTAGGTAGTCTAATTCCTATGTACCCCTCTGACAGGCCACATTTTCCAGCTCTAATATCTCTCCTGCCTTCATAGATTTGAGAGCATAAGTGACATGAATATCACCATCAGTGGCGTTGTTCCTCTCGTTTTGAAATTTCTCATTATCCATCCTGTCTTCTGTAAATTTTGATCTTTTAACATTATTATTTCGAAGCATTATTACCTATTTTTTTTATCTTATGTGAAGTGGCCCATTTAATAATAATAATAATGTAATAAAGTTGGTAGAATTACCGACAATATGTAAAGTAAAAGGACACAAGTGCAACTAATGTGACATTTATTGTGGCAACGTTTCGCTCTCCAGGAGCATTATCAAGCCATTACAAACAATACATGGACACAGAGGGTATATAAAGGCTCAGAGTGAGGTGCAATACTAGTGAGGTACCATATCGATGTTCACTAGTGGTAGTAGTAGTAGTGGTAGTGACAAAAGTAATACAATATGGTAGAGCAATTAATTCGTACATGAGTAAAAGGATGTAAAAGCTATTACTTGGGTAACATAAAAATAGGTTGGACAAATATAGACTGGAATGAGGCAGCTTGTTTCAGTGTTCACTCTCTGTGCTTTGTGTAGTATAACAGGAGAGACTATGTGATGGCAGGGTTTACTGTTTTCAGGAGGATTCTTGCTAAGACTTCGGAGATGGTGAAGCTGCCGTTGTTTTGTTTAATTGTATTCGAAACAGCGATCAGTGCTGATTCAAGGCACTTGCGTGTGCGGAAATTAGTTTCTTTAATCACTAATTGGGCGTCTCTGAATTTCATGAGATGATTGGTGGAATTCCGGTGTTGTACACAGGCGTTGTTTAAGTTGTCGTTCCTACATGCGTAAATGTGTTCATTGAGGCGGGTGTCGAGGTTTCTTGCTGTTTCACCTACGTAGATCTTGTCACAGCCTCCACAGGGTATAGTGTAAACTCCTGCATTGACTGGTTCGTGGTGCTTGGGTTTTGTCCTGGTTAGATCCTTAATTGAAGTGGTAGAAGCGATGGCGACTCTGGTGTTAGCTTGTGAAAGTACTTTTGAGACGTTTAGTGCAACCTGGCTGTTGGGAAGAATTATAACTTTGCTGGGAGCGGTGTTGATGCGTGGAGAATTGATGATCTGAAGAGCTCTTTTCTTGCAGTCTTTGATGAAAAAAGAAGGAAATCCTAATTACCATATTGTATTACTTTTGTCACTACCACTACTACTACTACTACTACTACCACTAGTGAACATCGAAATGGTACCTCACTAGTATTCACCTCACTCTGATCCTATATATACCCTCTGTGTCCATGTATTGTTTGTAATGGCTTGATAAAGCTCCTGGAGAGCGAAACGTTGCCACAATAAATGTCACATTAGTTGCACTTGTGTCCTTTTACTTTAAATAATAATAATATCTTCATTTACTACCAGTACATGTACAAGGTATACAGACCATAGCTGACATCAAAAATATATTACTATATAGAAAGCCGCTTGTTATGCTGAGCATATCGGGCAAATTAGGTCAGTTTTGTCCCAGGATGCGACCCACACCAATCCATTAACACCCAGGTACCCATTTTACTGATGAGTGAACATAGACAACAGGTGTAAAGAAACAAGCCCAATGTTTCTACCCGCGCTGGGAATCGAACGCGAGAAGAGAGAGCCGTGAGAAGAGAGAGCTTTAGTGATCAGGCCACCCATTGTATTCATTTATAATCCTTTATTCTTCCTATAATGCAGCAATTGAAATTTGTTACGATTAAACATCATATTATTTTTGTATTCCTGTTACAATACTTTTTAGATGTCAGAAATTTGTCTATCTCTTCTACCGAGGCAGATTTCGTACGTATTTTGTTATCGTCCTCAAAGATGACGCGAAACTGTGACTAGTGTTTTTATTTATATCTGCTATATGGAGGGGAAATAGCCTACATTCAGGTCCTGACTTTGTTTCGTTTACAACAATTCTTTCCCTTGTTTATAGAAACTTGAATATCCATTTCGGTACTTTTCCTATTTTACCAAGTGTCCTCATATTATTGGCTTGAACTCAGCGGACACAAGTGTCAGATGCCTAAGTAAAAGCACTTGCGTGTTTTCGTTTTCTTTGAGAGCATCAGTGAGTTGTCGTAATGATCTAATAGTTGTGGGAAGCAAGATATTTAAACTCTAAATCAATATTGATTTAGGCTGTTTAGGTCATGATTTTTCATAAAACCAGTAATTTGGTGTTTCAAAATACTTTCAGAGACGTTTATGATAAATGTTGTTCAGTATTTTTTTTTCAAGAGTTCCGTTGTCTCCTTTGAAAAAGGAGCAACATTTGCAATTTTAAGGCCTTTGGAATTTCACCTTAATTTAAGCAACTCTAAGGGGGAATACTGAGGCCTCGTACTATTGGTACATTACAGTTCTTCATAGAGTTTGAGTTCCAGGAATCATGACCAGGTACTCTGAGCTTGGGTATACTCTCTATTTCTCGTTAAGAATCTGAATGATTCGTGCTAATGTCAGCTGTGTAATTTGCTGGGTAGGCAGAGTTACTGAAGAAACTATCTGGGTCTTCAGTTCTCATGGTGTCGATTAAATTGTTCAGTTGTGATTCATTCTCTTCTTTCAGAATTTCGCAGATTTCCTTGCTATCACCTTCGTGTGAATTATCTTTGATTGAAGATCCAATGCTGGAAGAGGTTTTTAATTTTGATTTTGCACATGACAGCAAAAACATTTAAGATTTTATCAGATTTCTTCAATGGGTTTTAATTCAGTTTATCGGAAACGAACATTTAAGATCATAGTCTTTACCGACAATTTTTAGGTGTGAGGGTCTTTTAAATTCTAGTGATACCTGCAAGTTTTTGAACAGTTAAACGGTTTTGTTTTTAGTGAGTTTTCCATGTTTTCTTTTTATACATGATCATTTAGGTTTTCTCAGCGAGATATGTAATAATAATAATAATAATAATAATAATAATAATAATAATAATAATAATAATAATAATAATAATAATAATAATAATAATAATAATAATAACAACAACAACAACAACAACAACAACAACAACAACAACAACAACAACAACAACAACAACAACAACAACAACAACAACAACAACAACAACAACAACAACAACAACAATAATATCTGTATTTACTACCAGTACATGTACAAGGTATACAGACCATAGCTGACATCAGTAACATACTACTATATAGAAAGCCGCTTGTTATGCTGAGCATTTCCCGAAAATTAGGTCAGTTTTGTCCCAGGATGCGACCCACACCAGTCCACTAACACCCAGGATGCGACCCACACCAGTCCACTAACACCCAGGTACCCATTTTACTGCTGGTTGAACATAGACAACAGGTGTAAGGAAACACGCCCAATGTTTCCAGTCTTTCCTGACAATCGAACCGAACCTTCAGCGTGAGAAGCGTGAACTTTCGCCACCAGCCTATCATCATTTCCAGCCTATGCCTGCAATCGCAAAAAAAAAAAACAGGCAATTGCATAAAGTATACCCCTTGCCAACTCAGAGTCATGCAATTATACTTATGTTACAACCGAGTGAAACTGATAGGTATGTTATACCCCATTCACTGCAATTGATTTTATATATAAGACTAGACACCAAAGTGGTTAGGCCACTTACCTTTAATATCCCACCTCCCCTCCACCTACTCACCCTTTTCGCAGAGTTGCATCCTTACCCATCCTTCTTCCTTCCCCATCTTACCAAAGCTCTGGTCATAATTCGTTCATTCGTGGGAACTGCCACGTTCATCAACACACTACGAGGCCATGGTGGAGATTGGGAACTGTGGAATTTAGACATAAAACAGAAATAAACACAGCTTGGACACACCAAGCTCACGGCTAGGATAAACCAAGCTAGCAGCTCACGGCTAGGATATACCAAGCTAGCAGCTCACAGCTAGGATACACCAAGCTAGCAGCTCACAGCTAGGATACACCAAGCTAGCAGCTCACGGCTAGGATACACCAAGCTAGCAGCTCACGGCTAGGATACACCAAGCTAGCAGCTCACAGCTAGGACACACCAAGCTAGCAGCTCACGGTTAGGACACACCAAGATAGCAGCTCAGCTAGGACAGACCAAGCTAGCAGTTCACAGCTACGACACACCAAGACAGCAGCTCACAGCTAGGACACACCAAGCTAGCAGCTCAAAGCTAGGACACACCTAGCTAGCAGCTTATAGCTAGGACACACCAAGCTAGCAGCTTACAGCTAGGATGCACTAAACTACCAGGTCACAGCTAGGACACACCAAGCTAGGAGCTTACAACTAGGACACACCAAGCTAGCAGTTTACAGCTAGGATGCACTAAGCTACAAGGTCACAGCTAGGACACACCAAGCTGGCAGCTTACAGCTAGGATACACAAAGCTAGCAGCTCACAGCTAAAACACACCAAGCTAGCAGCTTACAGCTATTACACACCAAGCTAGCAGCTCACAGTTAGGACACACCAAGCTAGCAGCTCAAAGCTAGGGCACACCAAGCTAGCAGCTCACACCCAGGGCACACCAAGCTACCACCTCACACCCAGGACACACCAAGCTACCACCTCACACCCAGGACACACCAAGCTACCACCTCACACCCAGGACACACCAAGCTACCACCTCACACTCAGGACACACCAAGCTACCAGCTCACACTCAGGACACACCAAGCTACTACCTGACACCCAGGACACACCAAGATAGCAGCTCACACCCAGAACACACCAAGCTACCACCTCACACCCAGGACACACCAAGGTGCCAGCTCACACCCAGGACACATCAAGCTACCACCTCACACCCAGGACACACCAAGATAGCAGCTCACACCCAGGACACACCAAGCTACCACCTCACACCCAGGACACACCAAGCTACCACCTCACACCCAGGACACACCAAGCTACAACCTCACACCCAGGACACACCAAGCTACCACCTCACACCCAGGACACACCAAGCTACCACCTCACACCCAGGACACACCATGCTACCACCTCACACCCAGGACACACCAAGCTACCACCTCACACCCAGGACACACCAAGCTTCCAGCTCACACCCAGGACACACCAAGCTACCACCTCACACCCAAGACACACCAAGCTTCCATCTCACACCCAGGACACACCAAGCTACCACCTCACACCCAGGACACACCATGCTACCACCTCACACCCAGGACACACCAAGCTTCCAGCTCACACCCAAGACACACCAAGCTACCACCTCACACCCAGGACACACCAAGCTACCACCTCACACCCAGGACACACCAAGCTACCACCTCACACCCAGGACACACCAAGCTACCACCTCACACCCAGGACACACCAAGCTACCACCTCACATCCAGGACACACCATGCTACCGCCTCACACCCAGGACACACCAAGCTACCACCTCACACCCAGGACACACCAAGCTACCACCTCACACCCAGGACACACCAAGCTACCACCTCACACCCAGGACACACCAAGCTACCACCTCACACCCAGGACACACCAAGCTACCACCTCACATCCAGGACACACCATGCTACCGCCTCACACCCAGGACACACCAAGCTACCACCTCACACCCAGGACACACCAAGCTACCACCTTACACCCAGGACACACCAAGCTACCACCTCACACCCAGGACACACCATGCTACCACCTCACACCCAGGACACACCAAGCTACCACCTCACACCCAGGACACACCAAGCTACCACCTTACACCCAGGACACACCAAGCTACTATCTCACACCCAGGACACACCAAGCTACCACCTCACATCCAGGACACACCAAGCTACCACCTCACACCCAGGACACACCAAGCTACCACCTCACATCCAAGACACACCAAGCTTCCTGCTCACACCCAGGACACACCAAGCTACCACCTCACACCCAGGACACACCAAGTTTCCAGCTCACACCCAAGACACACCAAGCTACCTCCTCACACCCAGGACACACCAAGTTACCACCTCACACCCAGGACACACCAAGTTTCCAGCTCACACCCAAGACACACCAAGCTACCTCCTCACACCCAGGACACACCAAGCTACCACCTCACACCCAGGACACACCAAGCTACCACCTCACACCCAGGACACACCAAGCTACCACCTCACACCCAGGACACACCATGCTACCACCTCACACCCAGGACACACCAAGCTACCACCTCACACCTAGGACGCACCAAGCTACCACCTCACACCCAGGACACACCAAGCTACCACCTCACACCCAGGACACACCAAGCTACCACCTCACACCCAAGACACACCAAGCTTCCAGCTCACACCCAGGACACACCAAGCTACCACCTCACACCCAGGACACACCATGCTACCACCTCACACCCAGGACACACCAAGCTACCACCTCACACCCAAGACACACCAAGCTTCCAGCTCACACCCAGGACACACCAAGCTACAACCTCACACCCAGGACACACCAAGCTACCACCTCACACCCAGGACACACCAAGCTACCACCTCACACCCAGGACACACCAAGCTACCACCTCACACCCAGGACACACCAAGTTACCACCTCACACCCAGGACACACCAAGCTACCACCTCACACCCAAGACACACCAAGCTACCACCTCACACCCAGGACACACCAAGCTACCACCTCACACCCAGGACACACCAAGCTACCACCTCACACCCAGGACACACCAAGCTACCACCTCACACCCAAGACACACCAAGCTTCCAGCTCACACCCAGGACACACCAAGCTACCACCTCACACCCAGGACACACCAAGCTACCACCTCACACCCAGGACACACCAAGCTACAACCTCACACCCAGGACACACCAAGCTACCACCTCACACCCAGGACACACCAAGCTACCACCTCACACCCAAGACACACCAAGCTTCCAGCTCACACCCAGGACACACCAAGCTACCACCTCACACCCAGGACACACCATGCTACCGCCTCACACCCAGGACACACCAAGCTACCACCTCACACCCAAGACACACCAAGCTTCCAGCTCACACCCAGGACACACCAAGCTACAACCTCACACCCAGGACACACCAAGCTACCACCTCACACCCAGGACACACCAAGCTACCACCTCACACCCAGGACACACCAAGCTACCACCTCACACCCAGGACACACCAAGCTACCACCTCACACCCAGGACACACCAAGCTACCACCTCACACCCAGGACACACCAAGCTACCACCTCACACCCAGGACACACCAAGCTACCACCTCACACCCAGGACACACCAAGCTACCACCTCACACCCAGGACACACCAAGCTACCACCTCACACCCAGGACACACCAAGCTTCCAGCTCACACCCAGGACACACCAAGCTACCACCTCACACCCAGGACACACCAAGCTACCACCTCACACCCAGGACACACCAAGCTACCACCTCACACCCAGGACACACCAAGCTACCACCTCACACCCAGGACACACCAAGCTACCACCTCACACCCAGGACACACCAAGCTACCACCTCACACCCAGGACACACCAAGCTACCACCTCACACCCAGGACACACCAAGCTACCACCTCACACCCAGGACACACCAAGCTACCACCTCACACCCAGGACACACCAAGCTACCACCTCACACCCAGGACACACCAAGCTACCACCTCACACCCAGGACACACCAAGCTACCACCTCACACCCAGGACACACCAAGCTACCACCTCACACCCAGGACACACCAAGCTACCACCTCACACCCAGGACACACCAAGCTACACCTCACACCCAGGACACACCAAGCTACCACCTCACACCCAGGACACACCAAGCTACCAGCTCACACCCAGGACACACCAAGCTACACCAAGCTACCCTCACACCCAGGACACACCAAGCTACCACCTCACACCCAGGTCTCACCAAGCTACCACCTCACACCCAGGACACACCAAGCTACCACCTCACACCCAGGACACACCAAGCTACCACCTCACACCCAGGACACACCAAGCTACCACCTCACACCCAAGACACACCAAGCTACCACCTCACACCCAGGACACACCAAGCTACCACCTCACACCCAGGACACACCAAGCTACAACCTCACACCGAAGACACACCAAGCTTCCAGCTCACACCCAAGACACACCAAGCTACCACCTCACACCCAAGACACACCAAGCTACCACCTCACACCCAGGACACACCAAGCTACCACCTCACACCCAGGACACACCAAGCTACAACCTCACACCGAAGACACACCAAGCTTCCAGCTCACACCCAGGACACACCAAGCTACAACCTCACACCCAGGACACACCAAGCTACCACCTCACACCCAGGACACACCAAGCTACTACCTCACACCCAGGACACACCAAGCTACCACCTCACACCCAGGACACACCAAGCTACCACCTCACACCCAGGACACACCAAGCTACCACCTCACACCCAGGACACACCAAGCTACCACCTCACACCCAAGACACACCAAGCTACCACCTCACACCCAAGACACACCATCTAAAACCTCACACCCAAGACACACCATCTAAAACCTCACACCCAAGACACACCATCTAAAACCTCACACCCAAGACACACCATCTAAAACCTCACACCCAAGACACACCAAGCTTCCAGCTCACACCCAGGACACACCAAGCTACCACCTCACACCCAGGACACACCAAGCTACCACCTCACACCCAGGACACACCTTGCTTCCACCTCGCACCCAAGACACACCAAGCTACCACCTCACACCCAGGACACACCAAGCTACCACCTCACACCCAAGACACACCAAGCTACAACCTCACACCCAGGACACACCAAGCTACCACCTTACACCCAGGACACACCAAGCTACCACCTCACACCCTTGACACACCAAGCTACCACCTCACACCCAAGACACACCAAGCTTCCAGCTCACACCCAGGACACACCAAGCTACCACCTCACACCCAGGACACACCAAGCTACTACCTCACACCCAGGACACACCAAGCTACCACCTCGCACCCAAGACACACCAAGCTACCACCTCACACCCAGGACACACCAAGCAACCACCTCACACCCAGGACACACCAAGCTACCACCTCACACCCAAGACACACCAGGATGCCTCAACACACCCAAGACACACCAAGCTTCCAGCTCACACCTAGGACGCATAATCTCCCAGTCTGCAAATCTCTGCCACCATTTTGTGCTTCATATTGTTCCATGCAATTAAGTGCAAAAATAAATCTTCTGTCATTACCTAACTGGTGGGAGCTCCATTGTTGGTGCTAGGGAGGATAGAAGTAAGACAGGGAAACATGCACCAACAGGGAATACAGTCACAGAAACCCAAGGCAAACGGAAACCAAGCCTGTGCACATACTATGCACTTGGTATCTGCAGACATGGGAAATCTGGAAAAACAGATGGGACGTGCAACTATGACCACCCTAGAAAATGCCGTGCCCATATGACAACAGGAAAATGCAAACTCCCTTCCTGTAAGCTTTTTCACCCTGAACTGTGTACCTCTTCAGTACAGGAAAGACTGTGCAATAACTTAAATTGTCAGGCACAACATCTAAAGGGGACAAAAAGATACAAAACATCCAGGCCATGGGAAAACCTGGGTGGCCACAGCCACTCAAGAGATGCCAGGAAGGAAAAAAAAACTGGCAGGAAATGACAGAAATCGTACACCAAATCCAGTCATTCCTGGAGTGGAACCACAGTCGATGGCCTCCACTCCAAACCAACAGATACAGATACTGATGCCGGAAAAAAATCCCCCCCCCCAGTAGCCACAATACCACCAGTCCGTTGACATTCTTCTTTGCAAATATACAGGGTCTAAAGCCAGCAACGAACAACAAAATACCTTTCATCCGTGGACTGCTTGCAGAGGCAAAGGCAATGTTCGCGGCTTTCACTGAGACCCACATAAAGGATAACTTGGACAACGAAATATGGATCCCAGGTTACAACCTATACAGATGTGACAGAGTGAACAGGCAAAAGGGGGGAGGGGGTTGGCCTGTACATTGCAGAGTCACTTGTTTGCACAGAACTGCTTAATGCCTCAAATGATGTAGTGGAAGTTTTAGCAGTAAAGATCGAGAACCAAAACCTAGTCATTGTGGTAGTCTACAAGCCTCCGGATGCAACATCCCAGCAATTCCAGGAACAGCTGTTAAGAATTGACCACTGTCTGGAAAATCTTCCAGCTCCTGCACCAAACATCTTGCTCCTGGGGGATTTCAACTTAAGGCACCTAAAATGGAGGAATATAGCAAATAATATTGTTGCAGTAATAACACCAGGAGGCAGCTCTGATGAAAACTCACACTCACACGAGCTTTTAAATCTCTGCACAAAATTCAATTTAAACCAGCAAATAATAGAGCCTACTAGACTGGAGAATACGCTAGACCTCATCTTCACTAACAATGATGATCTGATAAGAAATGTCACCATATCAAAAACAATATACCCAGATCACAACATAATAGAGGTTCAGACATGTATGTGCGGAGCCCCAGACCGACATAATGAGATTAGTCACGAGGGAGCATTCACCAAATTCAACTTCAATAACAAAAACATAAAGTGGGACCAAGTAAACCAAGTCCTAACCGATATAAGCTGGGAAGATATACTAAGCAACACAGACCCCAACTTATGCCTAGAACAGATTAACTTGGTGGCACTCGATGTATGCACAAGGCATACATCTAAGAAAATGGAGGAGTAGATGTAAAATAGAAAGAGACAGGCGCTCCCTTTACAGGCGACGGAAAAGAATAACAGAGCGGCTAAAAGAGGTCAATATATCTGAAATGCGTAGGGAGAAACTGGTCAGAGAAATAGCAAGCATCGAACTTAAGCTAAAGGAATCTTATAGGAGACAGGAATCGCGGGAATAACTAAAAGCCATAAATGAAATCGAAAGAAACCCAAAGTATTTCTTCTCTTATGCCAAATCAAAGTCGAGAACAACGTCCAGTATTGGGCCCCTACTTAAACAAGATGGGTCCTACACAGATGACAGCAAGGAAATGAGTGAGCTACTCAAGTCCCAGTATGACTCAGTTTTTAGCAAGCCGCTAACCAGACTGAGAGTCGAAGATCAAAATGAATTTTTTATGGAAGAGCCACAGAATTTGGTTAACACAAGCCTATCCGATGTTATCCTGAAGCCAAATGACTTCGAACAGGCGATAAATGACATGCCCATGCACTCTGCCCCAGGGCCAGACTCATGGAACTCCGTGTTCATCAAGAACTGCTAGAAGTCCCTATCACGAGCCTTTACCATCCTATGGAGAGGGAGCATGGACGCGGGGGTCGTCCCACAGTTACTAAAAACAACAGACATAGCCCCACTCCACAAAGGGGGCGGTAAAGCAACAGCAAAGAACTACAGACCAATAGCACTAACATCCCATATCATATAAATCTTTGAAAGGGTCCTAAGAAGCAAGATCACCACCCATCTAGAAACCCACCAGTTACACAACCCAGAGCAACATGGGTTTAGAACAGGTCGCTCCTGTCTGTCTCAACTATTGGATCACTACGACAAGGTCCTAGATGCACCAGAAGACAAAAAGAATGCAGATGTAATATATACAGACTTCGCAAAAACCTTCGACAAGTGTGACCATGGCGTAATAGAGCACAAAATGCGTGCTAAAGGAATAACAGGAAAAGTCGGTCGATGGATCTATAATTTCCTCACTAACAGAACACAGAGAGTAGTAGTCAACAGAGTAAAGTCCGAGGCAGCTACGGTGAAAAGCTCTGTTCCACAAGGCACAGTACTCGCTCCCATCTTGTTCCTCATCCTCATATCTGACATAGACAAGGATGTCAGCCACAGCACCGTGTCTTCCTTTGCAGATGTCACCCGAATCTGCATGACAGTGTCTTCCATTGCAGACACTGCAAGGCTCCAGGCGGACATCAACCAAATCTTTCAGTGGGCTGCAGAAAACAATATGAAGTTCAACGATGAGAAATTTCAATTACTCAGATATGGTAAACACGAGGAAATTAAATCTTCATCAGAGTACAAAACAAATTCTGGCCACAAAATAGAGCGAAACACCAACGTCAAAGACCTGGGAGTGATCATGTCGGAGGATCTCACTTTCAAGGACCATAACATTGTATCAATCGCATCTGCTAGAAAAATGACAGGATGGATAATGAGAACCTTCAAAACTAGGGAGGCCAAGCCCATGATGACACTCTTCAGGTCACTTGTTCTATCTAGGCTGGAATATTGCTGCACACTAATAGCACCTTTCAAGGCAGGTGAAATTGCTGACCTAGAAAATGTACAGAGAACCTTCACGGCGCACATAACGGATATAAAACACCTCAATTACTGGGAGCGCTTGAGGTTCCTAAACCTGTATTCCCTGGAACGCAGGAGGGAGAGATACATGATTATATACACCTGGAAAATCCTAGAGGGACTAGTACCTAACTTGCACACGAAAATCACTCACTACGAAAGCAAAAGACTTGGCAGACGATGCAACATCCCCCCAATGAAAAGCAGGGATGTCACTAGCACGTTAAGAGACCATACAATAAGTGTCAGGGGCCCGAGACTGTTCAACTGCCTCCCAGCATACATAAGAGGGATTACCAACAGACCCCTGGCAGTCTTCAAGCTGGCACTGGACAAGCACCTAAAGTCGGTTCCTGATCAGCCGGGCTGTGGCTCGTACGTTGGTTTGCGTGCAGCCAGCAGTAGCAGCCTGGTTGATCAGGCTTTGATCCATCAGGAGGCCTGGTCACAGACCGGGCCGCGGGGGCGTTGACCCCGGAACTCTCTCCAGATAAACTCCAGGAAACCGCACTAAACATTCCCTACAATATTTAAAACTACAACAGTCTACTGCCACTGGTCGTTGTAGGATAACGACACGTTAACTACGTGTCCGGTGGCGTGACGAAGCTAAGGTATGAACTTCAAGGAATAAAAAGAACACAATATCTTAACTGGAGCAATACACAAATAAAATACACGTAGGAGAATTGTATCTGTGACGTCGTTTCGGTCCGACTTGGAGTATTAACTTGTTAATAATAATGATATCTTTATTTCTACAAGTACAATGTATACAGACCATAGCTGACATCAGTGACATACTACTATGTAGAAAGCTCCTTGTTGTGCTGAGCATTTCCCGCAAATTAGGTCAGTTTTGTCCCAGGATGCGACCCACACAAGTCCACTAACATCCAGGTACCCATTATTACTGATGTATGAACATGGACAATCGGTATAAGGAAACACGCACGTTTCCAACCTTTGCCGGGAATCAAACCCGGACCCTCAGCTTGTGAAGGGAGAACTTTTGCCACCTGGCCACGGGGCCTCCGTGAAGGTGACAAGGTGACTAGTGCTAGCCGCCTCACTACTCGATTTGACCCTGTGCTGAACCAAAGTTTACATTGAGTCTCTCCATTGTGAAGCGCTTCGAACAAGATTTTACTCAGATTGCTAACCTTGAGGATATGTAACAAAGAAAGCAAATCACTTTGGCTTATTTCTCTAGGGTTACTAAGTACTTCCTCCCTCTGACGCGAGTCACAACAACTGGCAATCAAATGCGCGGGTGTAACCGCTCAGTACCAGATTCTCCAGCACTGAAACACTTCGATTATAAACCCTTCGATGCACTCAGTAGATTCAACCTCCCTGACACACCACGTCCATTTCTAAGACTTACTTTAATTGGAAAACTGTTTCATTATCTCCTACATACCCGGACCTGAGATTTACTCTCTTAGCTGAACCTTTTTACAGCTTTAATAGCCTAAGCAACTCCAGGGGTCGTCAAATAACTGCTAAAAATACAGACAGCCCCACTCCACAACGGTGGCAGTAAAGCAATAGCTGAGAACTACAGACTGACAGCGCTAACATTCCACATAAAAGTCTTTGAAAAGGTTCTAAGACGCAAGATCACCACCCATCTAGATACCCATCAATTACACAACCCAGGGCAACACGGGTTTAGAGCACGACGCTCCTGTCTGTCCCAACTACTGGACCACTATGACAATGTCCTGGATGCTCTAGAAGACAAACATAACGCAAAAACCTTTGACAAGTGTGGCCATGGTGTAACAACGCACAAAACGCTTGATAAAGGAATAACAGAAAAAGTTGGTAGATGGATCTATAATTTCCTAAAAAGTAGAATATAAAGAGTAGTAGTCAACAGAGCAAAGTCTGAGGCGGCTACGGTGAAAAGCTCTGTTCCACAAGGCACAGTACTGGCTCCCATCCTGTTCCTCATTTTCATATCTGACATAGACAGGGATGTCAGCCACAGCACCGTGTCTTCCTTTGCGGATGACATCCGAATTTGCATGACAGTGTCTTCCACTGAAGACACTACAAGACATCAGACGGACATCAACCAAATCTTTAAATGGGTCACAGAAAATAATATGAAGTTCAATGATGAGAAATTTCAATTACTCCGATATGGAAAGCGTGAGGAAATTAAAACCGTATCGGAGTATAAAACAAATTCCAACTACACAATAGTGATAAACTAATGTAAAAGACCTGGGAGTGATAATGTCAGAGGATCTCACCTTCAATGACCACAACATTGTACTAATCGCATCTGCTAGAAAAATGACAGGATGGATAATGAGAACCTTCAAAACTAGGGAGGCCAAGCCCATGATGACACTCTTCAGGTCGCTTGTTCTATCTAGGCTGGAATATTGCTGTACACTAACAGCACCTTTCAAGGCTGGTGAAATTGCTGACCTAGAAAATGTACAGAGAACCTTCACGGCGTGTATAACTGCGATAAAAAACACCTCAATTACTGGGAACGCTTGAAGTTCCTAAACCTGTACTCCCTAGAACGTAGGCGGGAGAGATACATTATTATATACACGTAGAAAATTCTAGAGGGCTTAGTACCAAATTTACTCACGAAAATCACTCACTACGAAAGCAAAAGACTCGGCAGACGATGCAACATTCCCCCAACGAAAAGCAGGGGTGTCACTAGCACGATAAGAGACGACACAGTAAGTGTCAGGGGCGCAAGACTGTTCAACTGCCTCCCAGCATACATAAAGGGGATTACCAAGTACGCCGGGTTGTGTGCGGCCAACAGTAGCTGATCAAGCCCTGATCATGAGGCCTGGTCACAACCGGGCCGCGGGGGCGTTGCACTGGACTAGTAAGCACCTGCAGTTAAGATCATCATATGTGTACCTGACCAGTCCGGGCTGTGGTTCGTACGCCTCTAACTTATATCCGGGTGCCACCCAAGAAATAAGCTCTGATGTGAAAGTCCCACTCAAATCCAACCCCTCCCACTCATGTACTTATCCAACCTAGATTTGAAACTGTGGAGAGACATCCTCAAGTGCGGCCTATGTATTAATTTAGTCATCCTACGCTGAATGTTTTCTAACGAATTTATGGTAATACGGAGACCAGAACTGAGCTGCATAATCTAGGTGAGGCCTTACTAATGATGTATAAACAGTAACAGCCTGGTTGATCAAGCCCTGATCCACCATGAGGCCTGGTCACAGACCGGGCCGCGGGGGCGTTGACCCATCAAACCCTCTCCAGGTATATGTTGGCAACACCTGCTTCTAGTAAGTTTATTCAGGTATACACAAATGCAGTTACATTGATCATCACACACAGCAACATATGTGTAGAGAACCTGGGATAACCCGAAAAAAGTCAGACAAAGTGACTTATTTCCACTAGGATCCTTGTTGGCCTCATTGTTGTCTTGTAAACAGAATTCCTAAAATTTTCTAAATCCTTAAACGCAACAGGAAGCCTCTAACTTATATCTAATATGACGTATAATCTGACGTACATACTCGGGCGCCACATCACTTACGCTTGTTACGCTAACATTCTTCATAATAATTATAGTTTTCACTTTCCTCTGCAAAGCTACACATAATCTTCAATAATTACTGCACTCTGTGTTGTCACCTTTCCTTTTGTACGAAGGAAGTATTCATGTTGTCTGCCAACTCTTAGGTTACATGCCATCTTAGATATATGTACTACTAAACAAATACACCAACCATTCCAAAACTATATACTCATCTTATTTTATCTCCTCACTCTTTATTCTACTCTGTTTCATCTCCTTCCATCTTTCAAACTGGCTCACCAGTTTCATCCAATTTATCGTCTATCTTTTTGCTAGTCGTCACACAAACAACTCCGCCTTGCCGCACGCGGCAGACCGCCGTCAACGAAGAATGCCAGTCCGCAATACCGTGGCTGTAAGGATGTACACAATACCGTGGCTGTAAGGATATACACAAACTGCCTTAGGGCTGCGGCTTGATAATGGAGTGCGACCAACTGAAGCGACGACATAATTTTTCTCTCCTAAGTGAGGAACGTTTGTGTAAATCACCGATTACCTTGCATCATCAACAGTTACCTGCACCTGTACCTATATTCTTCCAGCACTGGAACGACCCCTCCATCCATCCCCGTGTAACATCTCACCACTCTGTCTCTCTCTCAGTATATAACTCTGAAGTTTGTTTCCTCCTAGCATCTGTCGGCTGAATGATTTCTCTGCTAAACTTAGTTTTATTCTCAACAAAATTTGATGTTAAATATTCTCGCATTAATTCATTTACATCTTATTTTGCAATCTCTTTCGTGATGACTAACTCTTGATTTTCTCTAAATGTACTCTGCCTGCCACCCTGGAAGGCTGGGCACGTCTGGTACCTAGAAAGGGAGGACAAGTTTGCCACCCTGGAAGACTGCGCACGTCTGCCACACTGGAAGACTGCACACGTCTGTCACCCCATTAGGCTGGAGACGTCTGCCGCCCAGGAAGGGTGGACAACTCTGCCACTCTGGAAAGCTGGACACATCTGCTACCTAGGAAGGGTAGACACGTCTGCCACCCTGGAAGGCTGTACACATCTGCCACTCAGGAAGAGTTGACAATTCTGCCACCCTGGAAGGCTAGACATACCTGCTATCTAATATGCTGTGTGTCAGCTTCAACAAACTGTGAAAAGTAGGTTTGTCTAAGTTACCCCGACACCAACAGTAAGAAAAAATGGTGGCCGTCAGGCTATAACTAAATATTTGTTGATGTTTGGTTTTGTACTCTAAGTAAGGGTAGTACAAGTACATATCTAGCCAGAGTAGACGTAGTATGTGTGAATGGTCAAGAATTTTGTTATAACCACAGTTGTTTTATAAGGTTTAAAACTAACTGAATAAACGAATACAATTTTACTGGGACGATTGACTGACGTCCCAGTATAGTACGAAAAGCTACGTTATTATGACTGTCAGGGTTATTTCAAATGTGGATCCAGGATGCGGATCCAGTCTGCTAGCACCCAGGTACCTACTTACTGCTAGGTGAACAGGGACAGCAGGTCTAAGGAACACGCCCAGTGTTTCCACTCGACTGAGGATCAAGTCCCAGTCCCTCGGTATGTAAGCGGAGGCCGCTACCAATTAATCCACGAGGGTCACAAAGGCTGCCTGTGACCTCTACAACACCAGCATACAATATTTTAATCCATAAAGGATGTGAGTATACTCTAAGGATGTATGCTGGAGAGATACATCTCTTTGTATACATCCTTGCATAATTTATGTTCTGGTTAGTTGGTTGTGAGATTTAAAGCTTTTCATATTTCAATGGGCCTTTTTATTAGCCTAAAGAAAGCTATCGATGCGGTAGATTACAACATCCTGCATCTTAAACTAGAACATTATGGGGTGTGATAAATTGAAGATTGAGATACTTATGCAACATTTGGGAATCTTCATTAAAGAATCGTTTAGCCAGACAGTGGCTTCATCAGTTCAATACTAAAGAGAAAGGTGTAAGGAGAGGAGGAGTTTGAGGTAATCAGTCCCTCAGCCTGGAATCGATGTGTTCAGTCCATCAATCTTGTAGAAAGTACAGCATATGGCCGGAGAAGTGGCTTATGTACTGCAGTCAGGTGAGTCGAAGCAGGAGGATGCGGGGTCACAGTGGAACTATCCACTAGTGTAAGTAGGTCTTCGTCCAAAGGTTGGACAAGTATTGTTGAATAAGTGTCTCAGTCTTCATTATGAGGTGTGAAGATTGAGACACTTATGCAGCATATGGGAATCTTTATTCAGGAAACGTTTCGCCACACAGTGGCTTCATAAGTCCAATACAAAGAGGAAGGCGTAAGGAGAGGAGGAGAATGAGGTAATCAGTCCCTCAACCTGGAGTCGATGTGTTCAGTCCATCAATCTTGTAGAATGTACAGCATAGGGCCGTAGACGTGGCTTATATACTGTAGTGAGGTGACGTGAAGCAGATGGAGGCGGGGTCTTATTACAAAGAATTCTTCAACACTTGTTCAACCTTTGGACGAAGACCTACTTCGACTAGTGGATGGTACCACTATGACCCCGCCTCCATCTGCTTCACGTCACCTCACTACAGTATATAAGCCACGTCTACGGCCCTATGCTGTACATTCTACAAGATTGATGGACTGAACACATCGACTCCAGGTTGAGGGACTGATTACCTCATTCTCCTCCTCTCCTTACGCCTTCCTCTTTGTATTGGACTGATGAAGCCACTGTGTGGCGAAACGTTTCCTGAATAAAGATTCCCATATGCTGCATAAGTGTCTCAATCTTCAACTTGTCGGTTTTTCAAACCATTCATCACATTATGAGGTGTACCTGGGGAAGAAGTGTCATATTTATACATACTTAAAGACCTATTTTAACAACAGACACCAGCATGCATCCATCAAGGACATAACCTCGTAACCTCCAGATTACCGATATTGCTGCCGGTTTTCCAGAAATTATGACTGAGGCCAGCAGTAACAGCCTGATTGATCAGACGTTGATCCACCACGAGGCCTGGTCTCAGACCAATCCGCGGGGGTGTTGACCCCCCCGAAACCCTCTCCAGGTCAACTCCAGGAGGATGAAAAAAAGACATCAAATGTCTCAGTGGCCAAAGAAATACACTGAATGGTCCTTTGCAGAAGCCACACCGTGTGACAAACCCGCAGGGCTCTTTTACGATAACGGTGTGTTGAAAACAATGCAGGAAAAAATCACTTCTCAATGATAAGTTAGGTACACTGAGCCTTCAGGAATTCCCACAGGAGAGTTTACGGAAAAATAACAAAAAAAAAAAAGGCACAATACCGTGACTGGAACGATACACAAATAACCCGCACACAGAAGAGAGGAGCTTACGACGACGTTTCGGTCCGACTTGAACCATTTAGAAGTCAAACTTTTTATGGAAAACTTTGAATTCTTGTAGAAGAATGCACTTTGACTTTCCTGTCGGAAGGTTAACAATTGTCTGCAGAGTGTCTCGTTGATCATCTCATTGATTTTAAATCAATGACAGAGATAAATGTTATCATTGACAAAACAAGTTGCAAGGATATCATAAATGACCTCTTTTAAGGTATGCAGCTCAGGGAAGCCTTTTAAGGTATGCAGCTCAGGGAAGCCTTTTAAGGTATGCAGCTCAGGGAAGCCTTTTAAGGTATGCAGCTCAGGGAAGCCTTTTAAGGTATGCAGCTCAGGGAAGCCTTTTAAGGTATGCAGCTCAGGGAAGCCTTTTAAGGTATGCAGCTCAGGGAAGCCTTTTAAGGTATGCAGCTCAGGGAAGCCTTTTAAGGTATGCAGCTCAGGGAAGCCTTTTAAGGTATGCAGCTCAGGGAAGCCTTTTAAGGTATGCAGCTCAGGGAAGCCTTTTAAGGTATGCAGCTCAGGGAAGCCTTTTAAGGTATGCAGCTCAGGGAAGCCTTTTAAGGTATGCAGCTCAGGGAAGCCTTTTAAGGTATGCAGCTCAGGGAAGCCTTTTAAGGTATGCAGCTCAGGGAAGACTTTTAAGGTATGCAGCTCAGGGAAGACTTTTAAGGTATGCAGCTCAGGGAAGACTTTTAAGGTATGCAGCTCAGGGAAGACTTTTAAGGTATGCAGCTCAGGGAAGCCTTTTAAGGTATGCAGCTCAGGGAAGCCTTTTAAGGTATGCAGCTCAGGGAAGCCTTTTAAGGTATGCAGCTCAGGGAACCCTTTTAAGGTATGCAGCTCAGGGAACCCTTTTAAGGTATGCAGCTCAGGGAACCCTTTTAAGGTATGCAGCTCAGGGAAGCCTTTTAAGGTATGTAGCTCAAGGAATTTTTTTCTACCCTTTCTCCAAATATGTCAAAAGTCTATAGAATTTTGAAATTTTGGGTTAAAAAAACAGTCTTTCCAACCAATCAGAAACTAGTTATACTGGTCTAGCACATCAGAGCTCTATCAGGTTTCAACTCGACATGCTGAGTAAGAAGGCAATCAGAGGAAGCTTAGACAAAGGTTAACTCAAGCTCTAGCTCTATTCAAGATTCACAGAAGAAACTCTGCTGAAAAGTGATTATTTGACGTATAACAAAGATGGTGTTTTCTTGAAAGGTAACTCGATGTATGGAATTACGTTGATCTTGTCTGATGTTCCCAATAAAGATTATGTGATCTATCTAGGGCTCTGGTGGCCTGGTGGTTAACGCTCTCGCTTCACACGGTGAGGGCCTGGGTTCGATTCCCAGCCAGAGTAGAAACATTGGACGTGTTTCTTTCCACCTGTTGTCTATGTTCCCCATCAGTAAAATGGGGTACCTGGGTGTTAGTCGACTGGTGTGGGTCGCATCCTGGGACAATGACCTAAGGAGGCCTGGTCACAGACCGGGCCGCGGGGGCGTTGACCCCCGGAACTCTCTCCAGATATCCTTGAGTTGTTCATGTAGAGTTAATTATTTATTCGTTGAATCATCCACATATTGTTCCTCATGTAGAGACTCTGTTTGGTAGAGTAACACCTTGTTTATACATTTTGTTTGTAGAGGCGAGAACAGAGGACGATGTATCTGAGCGCTAGCTAGTAAAACCCTTTTAAGATGTTTGCAGTTCTTGAGATGGTGGATGGTGATATTACTCTGAGAGATCACTAAGATAATATCATAGACCCGTGTCCTGGTAGTGGACGCCATGTCCAGGTAGAGGACCCAGTGGCATGGTAGGGGACCCCGTGGCCTGGCTGGCAAAACTCTCGGTTCACACATTGAGGGCTCGGGTTTGATTCCCGGCTGGGTAGAAACATTTCGACGTGTTTCCGTACATCTGTTGTCCTGTTCACCTAGCAGCAAGTAGGTACCTGGGTGTTAGTCGACTGGTGTGGGTCGCATCCTGGGGGACAAGATTGAGGACCCCAATGGAAATAAGACAGACAGTCCTCGATGACGCACTGACTTTCCTGGGTGGCTAACCCTGAGGGGTTAAAAAAACGAACGAAATCTTATCTTATCTTATCTTACATGAAGTCCTGACTACCTCACTTTCAACACGTCTTAGTTGAAGAAGTCATAAACACTATGGTGAAAGATAGAGTCGTAAAAAAATTAAACTACTCATTCTGGTAACCAAGAAAGAGCCGGGTCACCATCTGGAAAAGACTCGGGCAGGAACAAGACGGGCGAACCTGCTACCGAGAAGATGATACGTGAAACCCAACCATGAATCTTCATTTGATTTCTTTGTCCTGGCTTCAATAACGAAGTATTTATCAGCTCTGGATCTGCATAGATTTCTCTTGATAAGGAAAGTGAAAAGCTGAGGGCCGTTACGGCCAGGCATATCATTACCACCTACACAGACTGACCTTCATTTTCAGTGACCATATTCAGGCAACTGACAATCATTTACCGAACGCTAATACGAAACAGGTTCTAAATACCTAGATTTATCTCAGAATGTGACAGTCTCTTTCGTAAAGCGTCAAAGGCTACTGAAAAACTTATATAATGGCAAATTGAAGATTAAAATCTTTAAATGTCAAATTTTAAAGCAGGAAATAAACATTCAAATTGAATTCACCACATGAAAACTCACAATTAGGAAGCAGTAAGTCACTAGCTATCCCAGCGATGGATGCTATGGCCTAACCTTTAGCATATACTAAAGTTAAGCCATAGATCTCATTTGTTTACCTACAGTGAAGTTCCTGGTGAAAGAAATTACCAATTTCCGAGTCCAGTCTCTTGTACAATTGAGATCCCTGGTAATGACTCAAGGTTTGTTGTGCCAAGTAACAAACTGGTGGATTCTGGTGATTCTGGTCTAATTTCTTACCATCTGTGGTGATCCTTAAGTCCTTGATGCGTTACTGTATGATATCGATACTTTACATACTAGATGTCACTCATTCAGAAAATATCGCAAGATTAGACAGACTAGAATATTTCTTATTTACAAATGAATGGACGCATAAATGGTCCAAACCTTTTTATTAAGTATACAATGACAAAAATGAACTGATAAAGAATTCCCACTAACCTCCAAAGAGAGGTTAGAACATAAGAACATAAGAATGGAGGAACACTGCAGAAGGCCTACTGGCTAGTGGGTTAGTGATTATTTTTCTTGATTAGTAGAAGTCATGTGCAACACCTAAATATCTTTATTAAGAAAGGTTTCTCCTGCCAGGAGCTTCATCAGTCTTGACTCAAGACTGATAGAGTTTTACAACTGTCTAACCGCGAGTTCAACCTCCATCCGTTGGTATGGTTTATCATTCTTATTCATTAACTGAAACTAATTTTTGTTGTTGTTATACCAGTCCTAAATTCCTTCCATCGGAGAACATTTCGCTCTTCGTTAATGTGTGGAGTTCAAACTTTATCATCAGTACAATATTATATAAATAACAGTGACTGTATTATTAATATAACACTCCAGCCGGACATACAGAAAAGAATGTTTTTCTTGTGTAATTGACGATTTTAGCAACACCGTTGCACCAGCAATTGCATACACCTGAAGCTCGTTATTGCAACCGATCAGTCTCCATTGTATAAAAATCTTTCAATAATTACATTGCTTCTTGCTGTGGAACTGTTAAAAGAATATATTCTCTGTTGCAATATATTTCACTTCTTTCAGGTGGTATATTTTTTACACTTTTCTTCCCAATACTTTAATTGTAAACTATTGTTACCTAAATTGCTATCTAATTGCTTGTTTTACTCAATTAACAAATTAAATTATGTGAGAGGGATTTCACGAGCGTGTGAGTGAGCTGAACACCTGTTCAGTTACTTCTGTTGTCAGCTTGTACTTCGTTGTCAAGTGACTCTGTGACGGTGTTACTAGTTTGTGGAAGCCTGGTGCTGCTGTTTACCTCTGGCATCAGGGTGCTGTAGCGGAAGCATCCTTCATTTCTCTCATTATCACGACTGGATTAGTACTGAAAGATCCCCTGACTACGGTACCTGAAAGACGTACTGGTACTGGCAATTGTGAGTCCTCAACTTATGAGTTCTACCCAGTACATCCTTCATATCTACAATAGAGTTATCAGGATCACTGGTCATCGTACTGTGGGCTACTCATGAAGCAGTCCTACCTACCGACCTGGAGTCTACCTGGAGGGTGTTCCGGGGGGTCAGCGCCCCGTGGCCCAGTCTTTGATCAGACTTCCTGGTGGATCAGGGCCTGATCAACCAGGCTGTTACTGTTGGCCGTACGTAGTCCAACGTACGGACCATAGCCCTACAGTCTGCTCCACCAAGTGAGGCTGGACACGTCTGCCAGGCAAAACGTTTGGACACATCTACCATCAAGATGGCTACATACGTCTGCCAGGCAGAAAGGCTGGACAAGCCTACCAAATAGATAGGTCGAACACGTTTCTTACTCAGGATGGCTGGACATGTCTTCCGCCCAGGGAGTCTAAATACACTTGTCTCCCAGGAAGGCTGAACGTGTCTGCCACCCTGGGATGTCTGTTATCTACCACCCAGGGAGCCTGGACTTATCTTCTTACATAGGGTAGAGTTACCAAAACCTGTTAGGGGTGGCTGTCTACACATAACATGATTATAATAACATCTGCTGTCTAACTTTGATCAGTTGTTGTGATTTATTTTACTCACGAGGAAAGAAAACACCTGTGTTATTTCTCATAATTTTATTATCTCAAAATAAATAAGGATAAATAGAAGACGGACAACAATGTTTAGATTCTGAATGTTCCATAAAAGCTCGTAATAAATTTAATTTCCTCAGAATGGGATGAAGAGTGCTGGGGATCAGTCAGTGTTGAGTGTTGGTGAGTAATAGCACCCTCACCAACGACCTCTAACCCACCTGGTCACTGTGACCTCTTAACCTTTACTAGCTACTGCCGCCTCACAGGAAGTTGAAGAGTATTTTTTTCCTCATCTATCATAAAACTTCGAGTTTTTGTAACGACAGTGTCAGGGGTGTAACTGGAGGCGCAGCAAAAAGAGAAGTCAGACATAAACAAGAATAACATATTGGTAAATTAGACACATGTGCAACTCTTGGGTATCTTTATTGAGGAAACGTTTCGCCACACAGTGGCTTCATCAGTCCATACAAAGGAGAATCTTGAAGAATAGGAGGAGAATGAGGTAATCAGTCCCTCAACCTTGAGTCGATGTGGTCAGTTCATCAAGATTGATGGACTGACCACATCGACTCAAGGTTGAGGGACTCATTACCTCATTCTCCTCCTATTCTTCAAGATTCTCCTTTGTATGGACTGATGAAGCCACTGTGTGGCGAAACGTTTCCTCAATAAAGATATCCAAGAGTTGCACATGTGTCTAATTTATCAACATGTCGGTTCTCTGAACCATTCATCTACAAAGAATAACATAGCATAATTCTGTTCTTTACTGGGTTCACTTGAGAGGTTAGTTTACTGAGGACATCCTGTGCCTGGTAACTGTACGAGACTGGATTACTCAGTATACTGCAAGTTTTCCTCGGACCTTATTGGGTACAATTATCTAATTTTTTCAGTTATTCCATTTCATTCCGAACCTAAGTAAATAATGCAACAGGAAGATGTAACCACAAAATCAGATAAATTATCGAGAATAATTTAATCATGAACTCTCCATAATTCTGTCACTATAATCTAAAAGTAATGACGATTTTAAGATAATTTCTCAAGTTTAGGAAGTATTATTCGCTACTGTGTTACAGTAACTTGTCTACCAAGGGTCATCTAACTTGATGGTTAACTTGACTGAGTCAAGTCCTTGAAGGTGGACGTTGATTATCAAGGCATTTTGTAACCTGTACAAGATAAATCAAGAATCCTGTCATCCTTCATAAAGAGTTGAAATCAAATTCGCAATGTAAATATACTGAGATATACACAGTACTTGAGATGTATATACTGAGATATACACAGCACTTGAGATGTATGTACTGAGATATACACAGCACTTGAGATGTATATACTGAGATATACACAGCACTTGAGATGTATATACTGAGATATACACAGCACTTGAGATGTATATACTGAGATATACACAGCACTTGAGATGTATATACTGAGATATACACAGCACTTGAGATGTATGTACTGAGATATACACAGCACTTGGGATGTATATACTGAGATATACACAGCACTTGAGATGTATATACTGAGATATACACAGCACTTGAGATGTATATACTGAGATATACACAGCACTTGAGATGTATATACTGAGATATACACAGCACTTGAGATGTATATACTGAGATATACACAGCACTTGAGATGTATATACTGAGATATACACAGCACTTGAGATGTATATACTGAGATATACACAGCACTTGAGATGTATATACTGAGATATACACAACACTTGAGATGTATATACTGAGATATACACAGCACTTGAGATGTATATACTGAGATATACACAGCACTTGAGATGTATATACTGAGATATACACAGCACTTGAGATGTATATACTGAGATATACACAGCACTTGAGATGTATATACTGAGATATACACAACACTTGAGATGTATATACTGAGATATACACAGCACTTGAGATGTATATACTGAGATATACACAGCACTTGAGATGTATATACTGAGATATACACAGCACTTGAGATGTATATACTGAGATATACACAGCACTTGAGATGTATATACTGAGATATACACAGCACTTGAGATGTATATACTGAGATATACACAGCACTTGAGATGTATATACTGAGATATACACAGCACTTGAGATGTATATACTGAGATATACACAGCACTTGAGATGTATATACTGAGATATACACAGCACTTGAGATGTATATACTGAGATATACACAGCACTTGAGATGTATATACTGAGATATACACAGCACTTGAGATGTATATACTGAGATATACACAACACTTGAGATGTATATACTGAGATATACACAGCACTTGAGATGTATATACTGAGATATACACAGCACTTGAGATGTATATACTGAGATATACACAGCACTTGAGATGTATATACTGAGATATACACAGCACTTGAGATGTATATACTGAGATATACACAGCACTTGAGATGTATATACTGAGATATACACAGCACTTGGGATGTATATACTGAGATATACACAGCACTTGGGATGTATATACTGAGATATACACAGCACTTGGGATGTATATACTGAGATATACACAGCACTTGGGATGTATATACTGAGATATACACAGCACTTGTGATGTATATACTGAGATATACACAGCACTTGTGATGTATATACTGAGATATACACAGCACTTGAGATGTATATACTGAGATATACACAGCACTTGGGATGTATATACTGAGATATACACAGCACTTGAGATGTATATACTGAGATATACACAGCACTTGGGATGTATATACTGAGATATACACAGCACTTGAGATGTATATACTGAGATATACACAGCACTTGAGATGTATATACTGAGATATACACAGCACTTTGGATGTATATACTGAGATATACACAGCACTTGAGATGTATATACTGAGATACACACAGCACTTTGGATGTATATACTGAGATATACACAGCACTTGGGATGTATATACTGAGATATACACAGCACTTTGGATGTATATACTGAGATATACACAGCACTTGAGATGTATATACTGAGATATACACAGCACTTTGGATGTATATACTGAGATATACACAGCACTTGGGATGTATATACTGAGATATACAACGCAGCACTTGGGATGTATATACTGAGATATACACAGCACTTGGGATGTATATACTGAGATATACACAGCACTTGGGATGTATATACTGAGATATACACAGCACTTGGGATGTATATACTGAGATATACACAGCACTTGGGATGTATATACTGAGATATACACAGCACTTTGGATGTATATACTGAGATATACACAGCACTTGGGATGTATATACTGAGATATACACAGCACTTGGGATGTATATACTGAGATATACGCAGCACTAAGCTGAGGACAGCTTCAAGCTTGATCTTCCGCAGCTCTAAGCTGACGAAAGCTTGAAATTTAATTTTTCCTGTTCTATTAGTTTGTCACGCTAAGCTTACTAAGCTTATTTTTAAAAGATTTATACTGACACTGTACACTAAGACCGGTGTACACTGACACCGGTGTACACTGACACCGGTGTACACTGACACCGGTGTACACTGACACCGGTGTACACTGACACTGGTGTACACCGGTGTACACTAAGACCGGTGTACACTGACACCGGTGTACACTGACACCGGTGTACACTGACACCGGTGTACACTGACACCGGTGTACACTGACACCGGTGTACACTGACACCGGTGTACACTGACACCGGTGTACACTGACACCGGTGTACACTGACACCGGTGTACACTGACACCGGTGTACACTGACCCCGATGGACACTGACACCGGTGTACACTGACACCGATGTACACTGACACCGGTGTACACTGACACCGATGTACACTGACACCGGTGTACACTGACACCGGTGTACACTGACACCGGTGTACACTGACACCGGTGTACACTGACACCGGTGTACACTGACACCGGTGTACACTGACACCGGTGTACACTGACACAGGTGTACACTGACACCGGTGTACACTGACACCGGTGTACACTGACACCGATGTACACTGACACCGGTGTACACTGACACAGGTGTACACTGACACAGGTGTACACTGACACAGGTGTACACTGACACCGGTGTACACTAACACTGGTGTACACTAACAATTATGCACACAAACTGATGTACACCATAGTGTACACTGGACGCTGTACGGTGACACAGCTGTACGGTGACACAGCTGAACGGTGACACAGCTGTACGGTGACACAGCTGTACGGTAACACAGCTGAGCGGTGACACAGCTGTACGGTGACACAGCTGAACGGTGACACAGCTGTTCGGTGACACAGCTGAGCGGTGACACAGCTGTACGGTGACACAGCTGAACGGTGACACAGCTGTACGGTGACACAGCTGTACGGTGACACAGCTGTACGGTGACACAGCTGAACGGTGACACAGCTGAGCGGTGACACAGCTGTACGGTGACACAGCTGAACGGTGACACAGCTGTACCGTGACACAGCTGAGCGGTGACACAGCTGTACGGTGACACAGCTGAACGGTGACACAGCTGTACGGTGACACAGCTGAACGGTGACACAGCTGTACGGTGACACAGCTGAACGGTGACACAGCTGAGCGGTGACACAGCTGTACGGTGACACAGCTGTACGGTGACACAGCTGTACGGTGACACAGCTGAGCGGTGACACAGCTGTACGGTGACACAGCTGTACGGTGACACAGCTGAACGGTGACACAGCAGAGCGGTGACACAGCTGAGCGGTGACACAGCTGTACGGTGACACAGCTGTACGGTGACACAGCTGAACGGTGACACAGCTGAACGGTGACACAGCTGAACGGTGACACAGCTGAACGGTGACACAGCTGAACGGTGACACAGCTGTACGGTGACACAGCTGTACGGTGACACAGCTGTACGTTGGCAGAGCTGAACGGTGACACAGCTGTACGTTGGCAGAGCTGAACGGTGACACAGCTGTACGGTGGCAGAGCTGAACGGTGACACAGCTGTACGGTGACACAGCTGTACGTTGGCAGAGCTGAACGGTGACACAGTTGAACGGTGACACAGCTGTACGTTGGCAGAGCTGAACGGTGACACAGCTGTACGTTGGCAGAGCTGAACGGTGACACAGCTGTACGGTGACACAGCTGTACGTTGGCAGAGCTGAACGGTGACACAGTTGAACGGTGACACAGCTGAACGGTGACACAGCTGTACGTTGGCAGAGCTGAACGGTGACACAGCTGTACGTTGGCAGAGCTGAACGGTGACACAGCTGTACGGTGACACAGCTGTACGGTGACACAGCTGAGCGGTGACACAGCTGAGCGGTGACACAGCTGAGCGGTGACACAGCTGTACGGTGACACAGCTGAGCGGTGACACAGCTGAGCGGTGACACAGCTGAGCGGTGACACAGCTGTACGGTGACACAGCTGAACGGTGACACAGCTGTACGGTGACACAGCTGTACGGTGACACAGCTGAACGGTGACACAGCTGTACGTTGGCAGAGCTGTACGGTGACACAGCTGTACGGTGACACAGCTGTACGTTGGCAGAGCTGAACGGTGACACAGTTGAACGGTGACACAGCTGTACGTTGGCAGAGCTGAACGGTGACACAGCTGTACGTTGGCAGAGCTGAACGGTGACACAGCTGTACGGTGACACAGCTGTACGTTGGCAGAGCTGAACGGTGACACAGTTGAACGGTGACACAGCTGAACGGTGACACAGCTGTACGTTGGCAGAGCTGAACGGTGACACAGCTGTACGTTGGCAGAGCTGAACGGTGACACAGCTGTACGGTGACACAGCTGAACGGTGACACAGCTGAGCGGTGACACAGCTGAACGGTGACACAGCTGAACGGTGACACAGCTGAACGGTGACACAGGTGAACGGTGACACAGCTGAACGGTGACACAGCTGAACGGTGACACAGCTGAACGGTGACACAGCCGAACGGTGACACAGCTGAACGGTGACACAGCTGAACGGTGACACAGCTGAACGGTGACACAGCTGAGCGGTGACACAGCTGAACGGTGACACAGCTGAACGGTGACACAGCTGAACGGTGACACAGCTGAACGGTGACACAGCTGAACGGTGACACAGCTGAACGGTGACACAGCTGAACGGTGACACAGCTGAACGGTGACACAGCTGAACGGTGACACAGCTGAACGGTGACACAGTTGAGCGGTGACACAGCTGAACGGTGACACAGCTGAACGGTGACACAGCTGTACGTTGGCAGAGCTGAACAGTGACACATCTGTACGGTGGCACAGCTGCATGGTGACACAGCTGTTGATGATACAGCTGCATGGTGACACAGCTTTTGGTGACACAGCTGTACGTTGGCAGAGCTGAATGGTGACACAGCTGAATGGTGACACAGCTGTACGGTGGCACAGCTGTACGGTGACACAGCTGAACGGTGACACAGCTGTACGGTGACACAGCTGAACGGTGACACAGCTGTACGGTGACACAGCTGTACGGTGACACAGCTGTACGGTGACACAGCTGTACGGTGACACAGCTGAACGGTGACACAGCTGTACGGTGACACAGCTGTACGGTGACACAGCTGTACGTTGGCAGAGCTGAACGGTGACACAGCTGAACGGTGACACAGCTGTACGTTGGCAGAGCTGAACGGTGACACAGCTGAGCGGTGACACAGCTGTACGTTGGCAGAGCTGAACGGTGACACAGCTGAACGGTGACACAGCTGTACATTGGCAGAGCTGAACGGTGACACAGCTGAACGGTGACACAGCTGTACGTTGGCAGAGCTGAACGGTGACACAGCTGAACGGTGACACAACTGAACTGTGACACAGCTGAACGGTGACACATCTGTACGGTGACACAGCTGTACGGTGACACAGCTGTACGGTGACACAGCTGCATGTTGATGTAGGTGTACATAGCTTGAAGATGCACAGGTTGATACGTACACGTCGACACATTAGGCTAAACAGTCACATGTAGACACAATAATCAGTGCAACCATGTGTCTACATAACTTACTATAACGCCACATGTCTATAAAACATGCTGTTCAAGGAGGTGTCGACGCATCTAGCTTGTCGGCCACAGATTAGACAAGTTTAGTGTTGGTTTCCTGGGTGTCTTCAAAGTCAGTGTCACCCATCATAGCCTCCAGTGGATTAGTTATTAGTGGACTTGTGTACACTTGTACACAAATAACCCGTTTCGGTCCGACTTGGACCAGTAATTAACTAGTCACCCAGAAGTGCGAGGGGAAGGGACCCAGTCGAACCGAAGAGTCGTCGTGAGTTACATTATCTTGTGTGCGGGTTATTTGTGTATTTTTCCAGTCACAATATTGTGACTTTATTTTGTTATCAATTGACTTGTACACATTTAAAGGCATGTTTCACGCGAGGTAATTTTTGTAACACTGAGACACACGTCGTTATCTTGATGTTATCCTCTAACAAGTTAGAAAGATAACACTGCACTCTGACCTAAGGTGACACACCCAGTACATTGATGTCTTCATGTGGGAGCCTAGATCACATGAAGTTTTAATCAAGTGGGAGTCTTCATCAGGTGGGAGACTTCATCGGGGGTGCAGTTTCATCACGTGGAAGTTATATCAGGTGGAAGTCCTTTGTGGGCCAAACTTCAAGTGGTAATCTACGTCAGGTGGGAGACTTCACAGGTGAAGGTCATCTTCACACGAAAGGTGTGATTTAGGGCATCTTCAAGTGTACAGCGACATCGAAAGGTGAACATTTAGGTATCTTTACCACAGTCGAACTGAAAGTAAAATCTTCAAATTAACATCAACTCCACGGGGAGGTTCACACAGCTGACCTAGTCACAGCTGATGTGGATACAGCTGACGTGGACACGGGTGACGTGGACACAGCTGACGTAGGCACAGCTGATACCTGGTCAGGAAGCAACAGTTACAAGCTGGTCAACACAAGTAAACATCCCAGTTCCCCCTTGACATCAACATCCTCAAAGGCAAGTCATCAAGCTGGGCCGAACAAGATGTGACCTCGCTTTAAAAGACTTTCTATTTCCTTCATCAGGATTCAAGTAGGCGATACAAACGGCCTGGCACTGACCAACTTGTGCGTAGAGGCAAGTGTGGTGAGGCACCCAGCTGTGGGCAGGTGGTTCGGATGTTCGAATGATGTGGGTAGAGAGGTGGAGTGAGAGGAGGGGAGGTATGGCTTAGGCGAGGCTGTATGGCGGTCGTATCCACAGTGAAGAGGCTGATCGGTGAGGCAGATTTTCCCGTGGGTTTTACGGAGATCAGCGGGCTGTCAGGTGGTGTTGGTCGACAGATGGTGTAGACAGAGAGCTGCTCTCTAGTGATTGGAGGGGTGGGAGGATACACGGAGTGGACAGAAAGCTGGCGACGACACACAGGTGGGGTAGGTAGTGGAGCTTTACTCTTGGATCTTCTCAAGTATCTGCGAAGGCATGTGAATGCTAGGACAAAAAGCAGTAACACGCCTAGAGCCAGTAGACAGTGACCCAGTAGAAGCATAGCGGTGGACCAGGACACCACTGACTGCTTTTCCACCACATCTGTCATTCTCTCTGGTCTCAACTCCGTCTCTACTGTTATTCCAACACTGATGTTATCTCTACCGCTGCCCGCGCGGAATAACCTCAGCATCCACTGGGCGCTGGCTTTTGTACCCGGCCGAAGGTCAGGGTTTAACAGCCACAACATACAATAAAAAAATAAGAAAACTGGTAGTGCTGCCTTCCGGGAGCTGCTTTGAACATCGACGTCAAATCGTAAGGGTCACCGACAGAAAGTTACAATAGGAAAATATTATTTCACTTAAAACGTACTTCCTCACATCAGATAATGTGATGCTACAAGGGCTTCATTTTCGTCATTCTTCTGATAATGTGATGTAACAAGGGCTTCACTCTCGTCATTCCTCTGATAATGTGATGCTACAAGGGCTTTACTCTCGTCATTCCTCTGATAATGTGATGTAACAAGGGCTTCACTCTCGTCATTCCTCTGATAATGTGATGCTACAAGGGCTTTACTCTCGTCATTCCTCTGATAATGTGATGTAACAAGAGCTTCACTCTCGTCATTCCTCTGATAATGTGATGCTACAAGGGCTTTACTCTCGTCATTCCTCTGATAATGTGATGTAACAAGGGCTTCACTCTCGTCATTCCTCTGATAATGTGATGCTACAAGGGCTTTACTCTCGTCATTCCTCTGATAATGTGATGTAACAAGAGCTTCACTCTCGTCATTCCTCTGATAATGTGATGCTACAAGGGCTTTACTTTCGTCATTCCTCTGATAATGTGATGTAACAAGGGCTTCACTCTCGTCATTCCTCTGATAATGTGATGTTACAAGGGCTTCACTCTCGTCATTCCTCTGATAATGTGATGAAACAAGGGCTTCACTCTCGTCATTCCTCTGATAATGTGATGCTATAAGGGCTTCACTCTCGTCATTCCACTGCACAATGTTTAATATTTGGCCTCTCTTGATATTCGTGCTTAGCGATTTCACTAACGAAGAAGATTTTAGACAAGTCTGTACTGTGCATACACTGGAACATGTGTATATTTACGAATTAATAAGTATATTTAATATACATTTATACAAGCAAACACGCTTCAGTGAAAACGAACGAGTATGATTCAGTATTCGTTAGTCGTGAATAAAGCATGACATGAAAGGCAATGTTGTTATGTTGTTAGTGAGCAGCGTTAGTGGTTGTGGTAGGTGGAGTTAGTGGTTGTGGTAGGTGGTGTTAGTGGTTGTGGTAGGTGGTGTTAGTGGTTGTGATAAGTGTAGTGGGTGATGTTAGTGATTGTGTCAGGTTATGCTAATGGTTATGGAAGGTGGTCTTAGTGGTTGTTGTTGGTGGTGTTAGTAGTTGTTGTAGGTGTTGTTTGTAGTTGTTGTAGGTGGTGTTAGTAGTTGTTGTAGGTGGTGTTAGTAGTTGTGATAAGTGCAGTGGATGAGACAGGTGATGTTAGTGATTGTGTCAGGTTATGTTAATGGTTATGGAAGGTGGTCTTAGTGGTTGTTGTTGGTGGTGTTAATGGTTAATGTAGGTGGTGTTAGTAGTTGTAGGCGATGTTAGTAGTTGTAGGTTGTGTTAGAGTTGTCGTAGGTGGTGTTAGTAGTTGTTGTAGGTGTTGTTTGTATTTGTTGTAGGCGGTGTTAGTAGTTGTTGTAGGTGGTGTTAGTAGCTGTCGTAGGAGGTGTTAGTAGTTGTTGTAGGTGGTGTTAGTAGTTGTTGTAGGTGGTGTTAGTGGTTGTGGTAGGTGGTGACAGTTTTTCTATGCGGTGATGTTAGCCGTTGTGGTGGGGATGTTAGTAGTTATGGTGGAGATGTTAGTAGTTGTGGTGGGTGATGTTAGTGGTTGATGTTTGTGATTTTAACGGTTCGTTTTAACAAATGAGGTGGGTGGTGGTTGTGATTGAAGGTCGTAGTGGATGGTGATGGATTTTGCAGTGGGTGATGCTAAAGGTGGTGCTAGCGTTCTGTGGCGAGTGGTGTTTGTAACTGTGATTGGTTGTGTTGGTGGATGATGGTGTTAGCTGTTGTGGTGGGTGGTGTTAAGATTTCGTTCGGATTTTTAACCCCGGAGGGTTAGCCACCCAGGATAACCCAAGAAAGTCAGTGCGTCATCGAGGACTGTCTAACTTATTTCCATTGGGGTCCTTAATCTTGTCCCCCAGGATGCGACCCACACCAGTCGACTAACACCCAGGTACCTATTTGCTGCTAGGTGAACAGGACAATAGGTGTAAGGAAACGTGTCGGAATTTCCACCCGCCGGGAATCGAACCCGGGCCCTCCGTGTGTGAAGCGGGAGCTTTAGCCACCAGACCACCGGGCCACTGGTTATAGAGGACAGTGGTAGTGACGTTACAAAAACCTAATCTTCCACTAATTTCGGTGATCTTTTGATCACACTTTTGAAACACTTTCGTGAACTCTGCGTATATATAACGCCAGCATTTCGCTTATATATTGCGTTCAAAACTGTTGCAGTGGTCTAGATCAGGGGTTCCCACACTCTTCAGGGGTTCCCACACTCTGCAGGGGTTCCCACACTCTTCAGGGGTTCCCACACTCTTCAGGGGTTCCCACACTCTGCAGGGGTTCCCACACTCTTCAGGGGTTCCCACACTCTTCAGGGGTTCCCACACTCTTCAGGGGTTCCCACACTCTTCAGGGGTTCCCACACTCTTCAGGGGTTCCCACACTCTTCAGGGGTTCCCACACTCTTCAGGGGTTCCCACACTCTTCAGGGGTTCCCACACTCTTCAGGGGTTCCCACACTCTTCAGGGGTTCCCACACTCTTCAGGGGTTCCAACACTCTTCAGGGGTTCCCACACTCATCAGGGGTTCCCACACTCTTCAGGGATTCCCACACTCTTCAGGGGTTCCCACACTCTTCAGGGGTTCCCACACTCTTCAGGGGTTCCCACACTCTTCAGGGGTTCCCACACTCTTCAGGGGTTCCCAAACTCTTCAGGGGTTCCCACACTCTTCAGTGGTTCCCACACTCTTCAGGTATTCCCACACTCTTCAGGGGTTCCCACACTCTTCAGGGGTTCCCACACTCTTCAGGGGTTCCCACACTCTTCAGGGGTTCCCACACCCTTCAGAGGTTCCCACACTCTTCAAGGGTTCCCACACTCTTTAGGGGTTCCCAAACTCTTCAGGGGTTCCCACACTCTTCAGGGGTTAACACACTCTTCAGGGCTTCCCACACTCTTCAGGGGTTCCCACACTCTTCAGGGGTACCCACACTCTTCAGGGGTTCCCACACTCTTCAGGGGTTCCCACACTCTTCAAGGGTTCCCACACTCTTTAGGGGTTCCCACACTCTTCAGTTCCCACACTCTTCAGGGGTTCCCACACTCTTCAGGGGTTCCCACACTCTTCAGTGGTTCCCACACTCTTCAGGGGTTCCCACACTCTTCAGGGGTTCCCACACTCTTCAGGGGTTCCCACACTCTTCAGGGGTTCTCACACTCTTCAGGGGTACCCACACTCTTCAGGGGTTCCCACACTCTTCAAGGGTTCCCACACTCTTTAGGGGTTCCCACACTCTTCAGGGGTTCCCACACTCTTCAGGGGTTCCCACACTCTTCAGGGGTTCCCACACTCTTCAGGGGTTCCCACACTCTTCAGGGGTTCCCACACTCTTCAGGGGTTCCCACACTCTTCAGGGGTACCCACACTCTTCAGGGGTACCCACACTCTTCAGGGGTTCCCACACTCTTCAGGGGTACCCACACTCTTCAGGGGTTCCCACACTCTTCAGGGGTACCCACACTCTTCAGGGGTTCCCACACTCTTCAGGGGTTCCCACACTCCTCAGGGGTTCACGCACTCTTCAGGGGTTCCCACACTCTTCAGGGGTTCTCACACTCTTCAGGGGTTCTCTCACTCTTCAGGGGTTCCCACACTCTTCATCAATCCCAACATTCATCATATATGATAATTTAATAAACAGTACTTTAACTAACATATTGCACAACGAATAATTGTAATAAATAAAAATAAAAATTACTTCATAAATAGTAGGTAATATTTAAATTATGAAAAATATAGGATTTAACATAGCGTTTTATAATGCAGCTGTTGATATCATTAATGGGAAGAATGTATTTGATGAGTATCAACAAGAACACTGATTTTCGGTAGTAAGTTACTACGTTCTTCGATGTTCAGTCTGTTCCTGTGTTTAGTTAAAACTGCAGCGTCATGGCTAAAACCAGCTACGACCATGTACGAACTTGGGAAACCAAGTGAAAACGGCTCAACCACTGCACAAAGCCGGGGGTATTTAGCAACAGGTGAGGGAGTACGTACAGTACGGGAAGTGAGCTGGAGTACTACACGTACATATATCCTGTTCGGGACATGAGAGATGAGGGAGACAAGGTGGAGGGTGGAAGGTCGTAAATACACAACGCAAAACCCGTCCCCAGGCATTTACTGATCCCCTTTTGACCCCCAGCCGTTTATCGACCCCTTTGATATCCCAACGACCCTTAGGGGTCGATATTGACCACTCTGAGGAACCCTGGCCTACCAGTAGCCTGTAGCAACAATGTTCCGCTTCTGATACTTAAATTCTGATACGGAATATGAATATTCTAGCAATGATTTCTTCTGTGTCGAATGTCTGGATTATGCCTGAAATGCTTATGGGAATTCAGTGTCATGTTCAAGACAAGATTATGTGGCTTATCAAAATTTAGTCTGTTTATTGAATCATTCTGCTTCAAGTTAATCAGTGACCTCCAGTATGTCGGTCATGTCTTGTTGTCATCAGTATAAATGTCATCTCTCAGGAGCTCAATAATAAAAGTGTTTTTGCTTATGCATAAGACAAAGCTTTTTATTATGCGTTTTGCATTTCTCGGATGAATTTATATTCTTAGGCTTTATAACTTAAATGTATATCACTGTTAGACAATGTCGATAGGTAAATAAATAAGACAATATAGGATTTCTAGCATTTTTCATTGGAAAGTCGTTTGTTACATCCACAAAATACTTTGCAAAATCTAGGAGCGCTGGTGAACTTCCTGCTGGACCAAACACTTACTTAAGAAAATACCACAATCATCATATTGTGTCTTATTTGCATGAATACCGGTATATAAATTGAATATCTCACTACGAGACACTACAACGTTCAATAATTCCTCGCGTGTTATACATCCTATAGCCAGAAAAACAAATGAAGACAATCGACATTAAGTATACTGAGACACTGCCACCGTAACATTAAGAAAAAAAATATTTTCCGATGACTGAGAGTTTTGTGTGTGTAGATAGAGGGTCGTTCCACTGCTACCACTGTAACATTCCACCTCTGCACCTCATGCTCTTGGCAAGTCTCTCAACCTCAATCTACCTCTATTCAACTGCTCTCTCATATTCTGAATGAGTTTATATAGCTAACGCACAGTCTTGAGATCCAGAAATATCACTTTTACCCACAGATGTGCATCACTAATTCATCAGTGTGTGATGATTGCTAGTTAATATACTGATTCATGTTCTAACTTAATTAAATACATCTATAGATCCGGATATTAAATTTAATAATACAGTTATTTATATATATCCACTGATCACACAAGATTATATGACATTTATTAATAAGTGAACTGTTTCTTCAAGGATGATTATTGTATAATAACATTATTATATGTATTATTATTATTATTATTATTATTATTATTATTATTATTATTATTATTATTATTATCAGTAGTAGTAGTAGTAGTAATAGTAGTATTAGCAGTAGTAGTAGTAGTAGTAGCAGTAGCAGTAGTAGTAGTAGTAGTAGTAGTAGTAGCAGTAGTAGTAGTAGTAGTAGTAGTAGCAGTAGCAGCAGTAGTAGTAGTAGTAGTAGTAGTAGTAGTAGCAGTAGTAGTAATAGTAGCAGTAGTAGTAGTAATAGTAGTATTAGCAGTAGTAGTAGTATTAGCAGTAGTAGTAGTAGTAGTAGCAGTAGCAGTAGCAGTAGTAGTAGTAGCAGTAGTAGCAGTAGTAGCAGTAGTAGTAGTAGTAGTAGTAGTAGTAGCAGCAGTAGTAGTAGTAGCAGTAGTAGTAGTAGTAGTAGTAGCAGTAGTAGTAGTAGTAGTAGCAGTAGTAGTAGTAGTAGTAGTATTAGCAGTAGTAGTAGTAGTAGCAGTAGCAGTTGTAGTAGTAGTAGTAGTAGTATTAGCAGTAGTAGTAGTAGTAGTAGTAGTAGTATTAGCAGTAGTAGTAGTAGTGGTAGTAGTATTAGTAGTATCAGCAGTAGTGGTAGTAGTGGTAGTAGTATTAGTATTAGCAGCAGTAGTAGTAGTAGTATCAGCAGTAGTAGTAGTAGTAGTAGTATTAGTATTAGCAGCAGTAGTAGTAATAGTATCAGCAGTAGTAGTAGTGGCAGTAGTATTAGTAGTATCAGCAGTAGTGGTAGTAGTGGTAGTAGTATTAGTAGTAGTAGTAGTAGTAGTCGTAGTAGTAGTAGTAGTAGTTGTAGTAGCAGAAGTAGTATCATCATTATCATTGGGACCTGGAGGCACAGATGAGGACATCAGGAGAAGCATTAATTAGCATATCTAGATGCTAACTAAAATAAACGTGAACGTTTGCAGTGTTGAGATGAACACTGGCAGACACCGGGAGCAAGTAGGTGTACCGGACACATAACACACGGTAGAGCAGCACGGTGCAGTATTTTTGTTAATAAACAAGTAGTTATCAGGGAGAACAGAACTCTTAAGAGGAGGAGATAGCTATTTTTATCTCCTCGTAAGAGCGGGGAATTTTGCATTGCAACCTTGCATTGTGTTTCCAGTGTCAGGGACTCAGAGAGGAGAAGCTTCCTATGCTTACATTTTCCCTGACGTTGAACTTACGTATGTGTTAAATACTTGACGTAAGTATACTCTAGGTCAGACAGAAGTGAAAGTCAAGAAGGGAGAGAAGAATAATTCCCAGAGAATGAAATCATTATTTATGTGCGACTTAGTGATGTCTGTGAGGTGTATAATGTCTGTTGTGTGTCTTTGCAATCCCAAACTATGGAGATGGCCAGAGTGGTGGAGATTCTCTGTACGATGGAGGTGGCCAGAGTGGTGGAGATTCTCTGTACGATGAAGGTGGCCAGAGTGGCGGAGTGCCTCTGTACGATGGAGGCGGCCAGAGTGGTGGAGATTCTGTACAATGGAGGTATATCTGACCAGGTGGCCAGAGTGGTGGAGTGTCTCTGTACGACGGAGGTGGCCAGAGTGGTGGAGATTCTCTGTACGATGGAGGTGGCCAGAGTGATGGAGTGTCTCTGTACGACGGAGGTGGTCAGAGTGGTGGAGATTCTGTACGATGGAGGTGGCCGGAGTGAAGGAGTGTTTCTGTAAGATGGAGGTGGCCAGAGTGGTGGAGATTCTCTGTACGATGAAGGTGGCCAGAGTGGTGGAGTGTTTCTGTACGATGGAGGTGGCCAGAGTGGTGGAGTTACTTTATACTATGGAGGTGGCGAGAGTGGTGGAGTGTCTCTGTGCGATGGAGGTGGCCAGAGTGGAGTGTGACAATAAACTATGTACGATTGCGGTAACTAGTGACATAGTCCTCAGACAAATAGAGAAACTAAAACTTAACAAATTCCCAGGTCCTGATGAACTGCTTGCAAGGGTGATAAAGGAATGTAAAGAGGAACTTAGCAAACCTTTGGCTAATCTTTTTAACATATCACTACAAACTGGCATAGTGCCTGATAAGTGGAAAATAGCAAATGTAATAAATATTTACAAGGCAGGTGACAGGTCCTTGGCTTCGAACTATAGGCCAGTAAGCCTTTCCTCCATAGTGGAAAAATTTATGGAATCAATAATTGCCGAAGCAATTCGTAGCCATCTTGATAGGCACTGATTGATTAATGAATCTCAACACGGTTTTACAAAAAGGCATTCCTGTCTTACGAATTTACTAACTTTTTTCACTAAGGCGTTTGAGGAGGTAGATCATGGTAATGAATATGATATTGTGTATAAGGGCTTCAGTAAGGCTTTCGATAGAGTTCCACACCAGAGGCTATTGAGGAAACTTAAGGTACACGGAATAGGAGAAATTTTTTCCTAGGTAGAGACATGGCTGACAAATAGGCAGCAGAGAGTTTGCATAAATGGGGAGAAATCAGAATGGGGGCACCTCTTCTTGGCAAAATGCCACATATAACAGGGCGCCCCCCCTTCTTCCTAATCATGTCTATAGCTGTCCTGAACTTTCTAACTAAATCCTCACTTCTACGCTTGCGTACATCATTGCCTCCAGCACTGAGGCAAATAATAGGATTGATCCCATTACCGTTCATGATGTTGTCAAGCCGGCTAACAATGTCCTCCATCCCAGCCCCAGGAAAGCATACCCTTTGTCTCCTACTCCTGTCCTTCAAGCAGAATGCCCTATCTATGTATCTAACCTGGCTATCCCCAACAACAACAATATTCTTACCTTCCTTGTTGTCGTTCGTCGTGACGATCCCAGTAGTAGACTCACATTCGTCGGGTAGTACCGAGAATGCGTTGGAGGTTTCCACGGGAGTTTCCACAGCAGTCTCTTTCTTCTTCATCGTTTCTGGCTTTCCATTCGTCTTCTTGATCGTCAACTTCGTCGTCCCCTGCTGTCCAACCACTGACCACGATCCCTTCTTGACCTGAGGACTCGAAACAGGAGGACTACTACGAATCCTCTTGTTTTCCTCGGTCAGTCGCCGTATCTTCATCTTCGCTGCCCTCAATTCTTCCTTAAGTTGCTGGTAAAGTTGCTCGATGGAGGGCATCTTGGTTCAGTCCACGCGAGCAAACAAGACACTTCTTCACAGAGTTAAGTATAGGTCAGCACTCAAAGTGCACTCAAAGTGCAGTGTTCAGGTGAACACTGGCAGACACCGGGAGCAAGTAGGTGTACCGGACACATAACACACGGTAGAGCAGCACGGTGCAGTATTCTTGTTAATAAACAAGTAGTTATCATCGCCTGGTAACAGCGGTGAATTCTGCACTGTGACTTTGCATTGTTTTCCTGGTGTCAGGGACACAGAGAGAAGCTCCCTATGCTTATCTTATGTTGAATTTACGTAAGTGTTAAATACTTGACGTAAGTAAAGCCTCGGTCAAGGACATTTAGCGCCAGGCAGAAGTGAAAGTCAAGACGGGAGAGAAGCATTATTCCCGGAGAATGAAATCATTATTTATGTACGACTTATTGATGTCAGTGAGGTGTATAATGTTGTTGTCTGTGTCTTTGCAATCCCAAACTATGGAGATGGCCAGAGTGGTGGAGATTCTCTGTACTGTAAGACATAATTAATCACTGTCTTATACTGAACAGTCAATAGAGTTACTTTCTTTGCAACATAGCTTTGATCTCTGACGCATTATTTTGCAATATTTTTCATGTGTTAAGATCTGATATAATCATGTGATTTCTTCTGGATTTTGTGATCTCACACATATTGCATATATTCAACATACGTTCCACATAGTGTACAAATACTGAACACTGTAAATATCTCAGAGGTGAGAGAGAACACTAAGTTGTGTTCACTAATAATCACTGTTTAATTCTTAATGTGAACATCAAAATGGTGTACAATACCGACAGGTTGTTAGGTAAGACACATAGGCAACAGTTAGGCAACTTTATTCCGAAACGTTTCGCCTACACAGTAGGCTTCTTCAGTCGAATACAGAAAGTAGGCAGGAACAGTAGAGATGTGAAGACGATGTAATCAGTCCATCACCCTTGAAGTCGTAGAATTTGAGGTTGTCAGTCCCTCGGCCTGGAGAAGTTCAGTTCCAAAGTCAGGAACTATCTGAAGATCAAGCGACAGTGTTGAGACTTAAATACTGTAGGAAGGAGAGGTGCAGAGTAGTAGTAGTAGTAGTGAGAATGTAGCCACTGAGAGGTCATGTCCCTCTCAGATCCAATCAAGGGTGATGGAATGATTACATCGTCTTCACATCTCTACTGTTCCTGCCTACTTTCTGTATTCGACTGAAGAAGCCTACTGTGTAGGCGAAACGTTTCGGAATAAAGTTGCCTAACTGTTGCCTATGTGTCTTACCTAACAATTCTTAATGCGTTTAGATTATTACTGTAAATCCACCGAGTGTAATAAACCGTTTTATGTACTATTTAAGTTTTATATTTTCACTTTCTTAAATTTATTTTAAGGGTTTAGTAATTACTGAAGTTCCTCTTTTAGGGTTTAGTAATTACTGAAGTTCCTCTTTAAGGGTTTAGTAATTACTGAAGTTTGTCTCTACTGGTAAAACATTATTGTGGAGACACTCTTTATTACAGCCAACATACACCTTTGTTTTAAAAAAACCCACCAATGTTGAAAGTTTGAAGCCGATCAAAAGAGACATTCTTCAGTAACTGACTTGATTTCAACGATTCCAACTCAGACTAAATTCACGAGTCATCAGTCTTATTGTGATCTAGAACAACATCGTCAATAATATTTTGTAGCCAATCAGAAACGGTCATTAGTTAATAAATAAAAAATTAGTATCGCTGTTTATTCAATAAAACTGGACAAAAGATGGGGCGGATGAGAGACAAAAGTGCAACGCTTCCTCTCAGCACAGCAGCCATGTGAGCACTGAGGAGTCACTGTGGAGTGTGGCGGTAGGTTGTGACATCATGCTAACGCCTGCTACCTGGCATAATGCACTGACGAGAAAAGACACCTCTGTATGGGGAAGCGCTGTATAATCCTACGGGTTTAGCGCTCCCCAGGATTAGAATAATGTATGGGGAAGTTTATTCTCTTCCTCAGAGGAGAGTAAACTTCAAGGAAAACTCAAAGTTCTCCCCGGAGCTGTTTGAATATTTTCTTCTCTTACCATCTCCTATATTCTATATTCTATGTGAACTTTATTAATAGAGAGAATACATTGACAGAAAACACAAACATGAATACATTGGTACAATATGTTAATTATTATGAATCTCCTCTAGCTCCTCTGAAGCCAGACGTGAGCCCAGTGTGCAGCATGCATTTCCCCTCTGGAAAGCATGCTGAGGAGCTGGAACATGAAAGTGCCTGCCTTTGGGTCCCTGGTGGTGTCGATGAGTCTGGAACCCAGTCCTTTAAGGAAACGTTTGGTATTTTATCCCCATGATCCCAAGGTTTCTGATCCCATTGGGACAAATTGATACTATTGGCTTATGTCTCTGTACTTGCCGATCGTGTACTCCTCCTACAAATGATGCCTCAAAAATCAGAGCCCAAATTAGCAAAAGAATAGAAGAGGGTAATGCTACTGGAGCACTAAGGCTTATATCTAGTGAGGATGCCATCGCTCCTAAGGACGTCATTATAGGTCAAGCCCTGAAGGACAAACATCCACCCAGGGCTCCCAGTACCAACATTGACCTCCCTGACATTGCAGCAGGCGAAGAACATCTAACTTACAGGATGCTGATGTGTATAAAGCTGCTATGTCATTTCCACAGGGCTCAGCACTTGGTTATGTTTTAGAAGGGTTGCTGTCTGAACTCATCAAATTTCCAATGTGTTCCTGGCTGGCTGTGTCCCGGAGGCCATTAGAGCACTCTTCTCCAGTGCCTCACTGTGTGCCTTCTAGAAAAAGGATGGAGGAATCAGGCCCATTGCAGTGGGTAACACCCTTCGGCGCCTAGTCGCCAAGGCTGCAGTAAGAAGGGTGAGTCAAGAGGCTGCTGCAATGTTGAAACCAACTCAGCTCGCTTTTGGTGTTCAACAAGGCTGTGAAGCAGCTGCCCATGCAGCACGAGTATACATCAACAACATGTCCGATGAAAAAGCTTTGATCAAATTGGAATTTGCTAATGAATTCAATAGGTCAGAAGGGATGCTGCTCTCCAAGCAGTTTCTAGACACTTCCTTCCCCTCTAAACTATTGTTTAGGGACCATGAAATTGACTCGTTTGAGGGTGTGCAATAGGGGGACCCTCTCTCTCCTTTTTTCTTCTGTCTGGTCATCAAGGAAGTCAAAGAAGCACTCTCCAATGAGCTCAATATCTGGTTCTTGGACGATGGTACCCTAGCTGGCACTACGGAATCTCTCCTAGAAGACATCAGAAAAATTGAAGACATGGGAGGGAGCCTGGGTCTATCTTTAAACCCCACCAAATGCGAAATAGTTTCTACCAATCAACAGATCATTGAGGATATTAGTGCTATTTTACGAAAAGTACGAGCCATTGATCCAGCCAACAGCCCTCTCCTTAGTGCTCCTCTTGGGCCCAATGCCATTGATCTGATTCAAGAAAAGGAAATCTTAGACCTCAGGACGATGGAAGGCAAGATGAAAGGAATTGATACACATGATGCCTTCTACCTACTCACCAGGTGTCTGTCCATCCCAAAACTTACCTACTTCCTGAGATGCTCCCCAGCCTTCAGCAGTCCGAAACTCAAGGGATATGACTCCCTCCTAAAGACAGTGCTAGAGAGTGTATTGAATCTTTCCCTTGAAGATGATCAGTGATTGTAAGCCTTACATCCAGTCAGGCTTGGGGGGCTGGGAGTAAGCAGATCCTCCCAGATTTTCCTACCAGCTTTCCTATCCTCTTCAATAGCATCAAATGAGTTAATATAACAAATTCTTCTGGACAACCTCAGTGACTCAGCAGGAATACAGGGCCCTAGCTACGCCAGGGCCATCACTGAATGGGAGACTTGCTGCTCCAGCACCAAAACTAAAGCATCACTGACCTACAAACAGTCAAAATGAGATGGCCCATCGCTGAAAAGGTGCTTGCCTAACATGCTCAGGGCTGCAACATCAAACAGGGAGAGTGCCCGTCTCCAAGCTATGAGCGCACTCACTTTCACTACCTTATCATAGAACTCTAGAAAATTTGTGAGACAGGGTTTATTATCTTGACAACAGTGCGTCTGGACGTTATACATGCTATGCATATTAGTGATATTGATGTGTAATTAAATTCCACCTGCCACCATTTTTTAAAATACTGAGACTACATTCACTGTTTTCCAGATCTCTAGCAGTTGCCATTTTGCAATCGATTTGTTGAAGATTTTTATTAGTGATATTCAACAAATCGATTTTTAGTGATCTTCAACAAATCCTCTGCTCCCTCTCGCAGAATCCACAGAGAGATTTTTGTCTTCTCCCACTTCCTTCGAGGTACCACATTTCACTCAGTATTTTCTTCACCTATACTCTTGATGTTTTGCATTGTGTCCAGTACTCGTTAGTGCATTCTCTCTCTTTAACAGTCAATGTTCAATGTTCTTAATACCTCGTTTTTCACAGTTGTCTTCCTTCTGATACAACAGCACATCAACTCTTGGGTCAGTTTTGGGTTTTCATGCTGTCATTCTTAAATTTTCTTTCAGCCTCTCTTCTTACCTATGTGTATTAATTTTTGGTTCTTCTGCTTGCTTCCCTATTTTATGGCACTCTTAGATTCATATATATCTTCCATGCTCTTGCCTTTTTGAATTTTACCTCCTCTGGGTAAACCATGAGTTCATTCTGTTCTTGCCTTTATATTATTTTTTTTTTATTATCACACTGGCCGATTCCCACCAAGGCAGGGTGGCCCGAAAAAGAAAAACTTTCACCATCATTCACTCCATCACTGTCTTGCCAGAAGGGTGTTTTACACTACAGTTTTTAAACTGCAACATTAACACCCCTCCTTCAGAGTGCAGGCACTGTACTTCCCATCTCCAGGACTCAAGTCCAGCCTGCCGGTTTCCCTGAATCCCTTCATAAATGTTACTTTGCTCACATTCCAACAGCACGTCAAGTATTAAAAATCATTTGTCTCCATTCACTCCTATCAAACACGCTCACGCACGCCTGCTGGAAGTCTAAGCCCCTCGCACACAAAACCTCCTTTACCCCCTCCCTCCAACCTTTCCTAGGCCGACCCCTACCCCGCCTTCCTTCCACTACAGACTGATACACTCTTGAAGTCACTCTGTTTCGCTCCATTCTCTCTACATGTCCGAACCACCTCAACAACCCTTCCTCAGCCCTCTGGACAACAGTTTTGGTAATCCCGCACCTCCTCCTAACTTCCAAACTACGAATTCTCTGCATTATATTCACACCACACATTGCCCTCAGACATGACATCTCCACTGCCTCCAGCCTTCTCCTCACTGCAACATTCATCACCCACGCTTCACACCCATATAAGAGCGTTGGTAAAACTATACTCTCTTACATTCCCCTCTTTGCCTCCAAGGACAAAGTTCTTTGTCTCCACAGACTCCTAAGTGCACCACTCACCCTTTTCCCCTCATCAATTCTATGATTCACCTCATCTTTCATAGACCCATCCGCTGACACGTCCACTCCCACATATCTGAATACATTCACCTTCTCCATACTCTCTCCCTCCAATCTGATATCCAATCTTTCATCACCTAATCTTTTTGTTATCCTCATAACCTTACTCTTTCCTGTATTCACTTTTAATTTTCTTCTTTTGCACACCCTACCAAATTCATCCACCAATCTCTGCAACTTCTCTTCAGAATCTCCCAAGAGCACAGTGTCATCAGCAAAGAGCAACTGTGACAACTCCCACTTTATGTGTGATTCTTTATCTTTTAACTCCACGCCTTTTGCCAAGACCCTCGCATTTACTTCTCTTACAACCCCATCTATAAATATATTAAACAACCATGGTGACATCACACATCCTTGTCTAAGGCCTACTTTTACTGGGAAATAATTTCCCTCTTTCCTACATACTCTAACTTGAACCTCACTATCCTCGTAAAAACTCTTCACTGCTTTCAGTAACCTACCTCTTACACCATACACCTGCAACATCTGCCACATTGCCCCCCTATCCACCCTGTCATACGCCTTTTCCAAATCCATAAATGCCACAAAGACCTCTTTAGCCTTATCTAAATACTGTTCACTTATATGTTTCACTGTAAACACCTGGTCCACACACCTCCTACCTTTCCTAAAGCCTCCTTGTTCATCTGCTATTCTATTCTCCGTCTTAATCTTAATTCTTTCAATAATAACTCAACCATACACTTTACCAGGTATACTCAACAGACTTATCCCCCTATAATTTTTGCACTCTCTTTTGTCCCCTTTGCCTTTATACAAAGGAACTATGCATGCTCTCTGCCAATCCCTAGGTACCTTACCCTCTTCCATACATTTATTAAATAATTGCACCAACCACTCCAAAACTATATCCCCACCTGCTTTTAACATTTCTATCTTTATCCCATCAATCCTGGCTGCCTTACCCCCTTTCATTTTTCCTACTGCCTAACGAACTTCCCCCACACTCACAACTGGCTCTTCCTCACTCCTACAAGATGTTATTCCTCCTTGCCCTATACACGAAATCATAGCTTCCCTATCTTCATCAACATTTAACAATTCCTCAAAATATTCCCTCCATCTTCCCAATACCTCTAACTCTCCATTTAATAACTCTCCTCTCCTATTTTTAACTGACAAATCCATTTGTTCTCTAGGCTTTCTTAACTTGTTAATCTCACTCCAAAACTTTTTCTTATTTTCAACAAAATTTGTTGATAACATCTCACCCACTCTCTCATTTGCTCTCTTTTTACATTTCTTCACCACTCTCTTAACCTCTCTCTTTTTCTCCATATACTCTTCCCTCCTTGCATCACTTCTACTTTATAAAAACTTCTCATATGCTAACTTTTTCTCCCTTACTACTCTCTTTACATCATCATTCACCAATCGCTCCTCTTCCCTCCCGCACCCACTTTCCTGTAACCACAAACTTCTGCTGAACACTCTAACACTACATTTTTAAACCTACCCCTTTATATGTATATATTAATATGATGAATTATTCAGGTAAGTAAATGGATGGTTCACCATGGGTAATAACCAATTTGTTTGTGTGGCCTCACCTCTGTACTACTCACCTGACGAGACCTGACGTCAGGGGTGAGAGGTGTGGGTTAGGCAGTACAATACCTCTCTCAGTCTTGATAAGGTCCTCTCTACGTACTTGTTTACTTTAACTGAGAAGTTATTCAGCAGTGTAATATTTATTCTCTCAGTCTCTTGGAAGTAGAGTGTGAAAATCTCACCAAGTAAAATCTCTTCAGTGTTTAAAGAGATTTCAATTATTAAGCTTGGATTGTCTCTGGTAAGAGAGACTATGTAACTATGTAATTTTATATGTAAATACCCATTCAGTCAGAATGGAGGTATATAAGTGGTATGTAAGTTACAAGTCTGTTAAGTGTTATTTCTATATTATAAGTAAACGTACCATTTTAAAATACCTTATAGAATATTACGTAAATTACGTTGTTGAGAAATGGCATTACCAGTTAAGCTTAATTTTAAATTTAAATATAGGGAACACTTAGCTGATAAAAGACAGCAAATCGTCTACACAGCCACCCCTGCAGACGAGGTCTTGAATTGTTGTCATGATCATCTCTCAGCGGGCTGGAATAGATCATATTATGTAAACAATAAATTACCCCTAGGGGGTGTTATGTCAGCATATTTCATTCACTGATAGCTGACAAACTTACTTGTGTGGACTCAAAAGTCCGCACCTTACTGCTGACTATAGGTTGATTACAAACTCATTGCAACTCAAGAACTGCGCAGTCCCCCGTACTACAAGAAATTCGTAACCTACCTTGCTCTTGTAGCGTGAGCTATGTTGTTCTTCACACCTTCGACAGGTATCGGTGACTTGATAGAAGCTGAAGTGTCCTTGGATGTCCACGTCTTCCATAGTCTAGGAATACGCACACTGGTACACTATGTTCCAAAGATTTGTCTTTATTGTTCACAATCTTATCACTAAAAAAGCTGATCACACTTCTCTTAAGTGTTTATTGTGTTTTATGAGACACTTTGTTCACACTAACGCACAGATCAGTGTTCTTTGTTGGTTATCCTGGCGTCAGTGTCACTCTCAGTAGAGTCAAAAGTAATCTGAAGATGCCACAACGCCCCACGCCGTTACTGCCCCTTGCACAAAGGAAAAGCTGACCTAGTACTTTTGCTTCCTTGCCACTTCCTCGATGAAGCAAAGCTGTCTTAAGCATAGACAACAATGTCCACTATCTTTACTATGGTAATAAAGTGGGAGCAGGATTTACCTTAATTGTCCTGCTAAGGTAAGAGATGAACTGTCTTTTATTAAACTACACTTGGCAACACTGCAAGGAGCGTCGGTCGAAGCGACCACGTCACATACTCATACTGCATCTGCTATCAATTACTCACTGTAGCAGTAAACAAGATGCTTGTCCCTTCTGAGAGGGCTGGGCCCCTCAGGGCTGAAAGGGCTGAAAGGGGCTGAAAGGGGCTGATACCCCCCTCCTGGAGAAAATTTCTCCACATACGTTATATTAAAAGCAAATTTTAATGCAGTCATTCCGTCACCACATCATATAAATCCTTATTACGATTTTCCCTGAGTATATTCGATACTAAGGATTTCCTATACTCAGGCCAAATATATTACAAATTCTAAGATCTTCTAAGTTTTCTTCCTCCTGACAATCTCTATATATACACACCATTTCTTCTAGCTCTCTTTCCAATGGCACTCTGCTCAGGAATTATCTCATACCCTCACAGTCTCCTTTAGGAGACTATGAGGGTATGACTACATTCACTTCCACAAGGTATTCAATCCTCAGCACTGCGCGGTCGCTAGCACCGAGAGGCCTCTTATATTCGATGTCCCGTACATTGGAAGGATTGAGGGTAATCATTAGGCTTCATCAAAGGAGAATGATGAAGAACAGGAGGACTTTGAGGTAATCAGTCCCTCAGCCTGGACTCGATGAAATCAGTCCATCAGTCTTGAAAAGAACACAGCATATGTACGAGGAAGTGGCTTATATACTGTAGTCAGGTGAGGTGCAGCAGTCGTAGGTGGTATCACATTCGACACAGCAACATCTTGGGATCTTAATACAGGAAATTCTTCACTTGCCTAACCTACAGGAATGACCTACTTCCACATTTGTATTTGTCAGATGTGATACCACCAACGACTGCTTCACCTCATATATATATATATATATATATATATATATATATATATATATATATATATATATATATATATATATATATGTATATATATATATATATATATATATATATATATATATATAGCATATATATCTATATATATATATATATGTATTTTTTTCAAGATTGATGGACTGATTACATCGACTCAAGGCTGAGGGATTGATTACCTCAAACTTATCCTGTTCTTCACCATTCTCCTTTGTATGGACTGATGAAACCACTGTGTGGTGAAACGTTTCCTCATTAAAGATACCCAAGTGTTGCACATGTGTCTAATTTATTAAATTGTCGGTTCTGCGAACCATTTATCTACAAAATACCTTACATCAAGGGACTGTTAACGGAGTCTAACGCAACGTTTGCGGCTTTCATAGAGACCCACATAAAGGATCTTTTTGACAACGTAATATGGATCCCAGGGTATAACCTATTCAGATGCGAAAGACTAAACAGGCAACAAGGGGGGGTTGGCCTGTACATCACAGAGTCGCTCATTTGCTCAGAATTACTAAACACCTCAGATAATGTAGTTGAAGTTTTGGCGGTAATGATCGAAAACCAAAACCTTGTCATTGTAGTTGTATACAAGGAATTACTTTTGAAAATTGACCACTGTCTTGAAAATCTCCCAACTCCTGCCCCAAACATCTTATTGCTGGGGAATTTCGACTTAAGACACAAAACAGAGGAGTGTAGCAAATAGTGTTTTAACAGAGATCACCCCGGGAGGCAGCTCAGATGAAAATTCACACACACAGGAGCTATTAAATCTCTGCTCCAAATTCACCTTAAACCAGCAAATATTAGAGCCTACAAAACTAGAAAATACTTTGGATCTCATATTTACAAACAGTGATGATTTGATATGGAATATAACCGTATCAAAGACAATACACTCAGATCACAACATAATAGAGGTACAGATGTGCATGCACAGGGCTCCTGATTAGCAAATTGAGCTGAGTTATGAGGGTGTCTTCACAAAATTCAACTTCGGTAACAAAATCATACACTGGGAACAAGTGAACTATGTCCTACATGAAACAAGGTTGTAAGATATCCTAATCAACACGGACCCGAACCTTTTCCTAGAGAAAATTAACTCTGTGGCACTTGAGGTCTGCTCAAGGCACATTCCATTAAAAAAAAAAAGAAAGAGAAGATGTAAACTAGATAAAGAGAGACGCTCCCTATACAGTCAAAGGCGAAGAATCACAGAGCTGCTGTGATGGGCCAATATATCTGAAATACAAAAGGAGGCACTGGTCAGAGAAATAGCAAATATCGAACTTAAGCTTAAGGAATCTTACAGGAGACAAGAATCTCAGAAAGAACTTAAAACCAACAGTGAAATTGAAAGAAACGCAAAATACTTCTTTTCTTATGCCAAATCCAAGGCGAAAACAACATCCAGTATTGGACCCTGTTTGGACGAGATGGGACCTACACAGATGACAGCAAACAAATGAGTGAGATACTAAAGTCCCAATACGACTCAGTGTTCAGCGATCCATTAACCAGACTCAGAGTCGACAATCTAAATTAATTTTTTATGACCGAGACTCAAAATTTGGTCATTTCACAAATATCTCATATTATCCTAACGCTACAAGACTTCGGGAAGGCAATTAGTGACATATCCATGTACTCTGCCTCAGGTCGGGACTCATGGAACTCCGTGTTCATCAAGAACTGCAAAAAGCCCCTGTCACGTGCCTTCAGCATTTTATGGAGAAGGAGCATGGACACGGGGGTCATCCCACAGTCATCTTACAGTAAAGCAATTGCAAAGATCTACAGACTGATAGCGCTAACATCGAATATAATAAATATCTTTGAAAGGGCTCTAAGATGCAAGATCGCCTACCAATTAGATACCCATCAATTACACAACCCAGGGCAACACGGGTTTAGAATAGGTCACTCCTGCCTGTCGCAGCTACTGGGCCACTATGAGAAGATCCTGGATGCTGTAGAGGATAAACAAACTGCAGTTTTAGTATACACGAATGCGAAAACATTCGACAAGTACGATCACGGTGTATTAGCACACATAATGCGTGACAGAGTCGTAACAGGAAAAGTTGGTAGGTGGATCTATAACTTCATAACAAATATAATACAAAAAGTAATAGTAAACAGAGTAAAGTCTGAAGTGGCTGCAATGAAAAGCTCTGTTCCACAAGGCACAGTACTTGCTCCCATCCTGTTCCTCATCTTCATATCTGACATAGACAAAGATGTAAGCCATAGCTCCGTGTTCCTTTGCGGATGACACCCCAGCAAGACTCCAAGCGGACATCACCCAAATTTTTAAATGGCAGCAGAAAACAACAGCTACTCAGATATGGAAAATTTGGGGAAATTTAAAATTTATAGGGTATGAAACAAGTTCTAACCACACACTAAAGCGAAAAACTAATGCGAAGGACCTGGGAGCGATAATGTCATAGGATCTCACCTACAAAGACCGCAACAATGTATCTACCACATTTACTAGAAAAATGATAGAATGAGCAATGAGAACCTTCAAAACTAGGGACGCCAAGACCATGATGATTCTCTTCAAATCGCTTGTTCTCTCTAGGCTGGAATACTGCTGTGTGTCATGTAGGGGGGTAATGATTGAATAGGATATAAGGGGAATATGGGAGTAAGGGATTATGTAGGCAGGGGAGAGGCAGGCGAGGTGGTAGGAGTGAGATGATTAGCGGAGGTAGGTAGGTAATGACAGGTCAGTGGTGACCACCACGACACTCTCATTAACTCTACGCTACTCACTAACATATGCCTCGCCCACTCTTCACTCATAAACATAAATAAATGGAAATAAGAATAAATGACGGGGACAGTGAATATTACTATTCTACTCAAACACGGTTTATTATTAAGTCCTTGTACAATAATATATTTGGGAACAGGAGTACGTCATTGGGGTTCAGATAAAATGGGGTGGTACACATAAGCAGTGAGACAGGGAACACAATCAACTTGACCAAAATGAATATAACTTACAATATAGCACAGAGGACAGTTCATCACAGGAACTAAGCCACAGGTCCCAAGACCTACACAGCACAAGTACTGCGCCAAGCCAGTACTCTGCCCAATGCCTCCAACAGTCTCCTCCAGAGACTTCAGCAGCCTCCCCCCCGAGCCCTGCACCCCAGCAGCAGCTCCGCTCGAATCTCCCTGCTCAGGAGCTCTGCATCCCAGCAGCCGCTCCCCTCGAATCTCCTGATCATGCTCTTCCTTGGGCTTTTATGGTGGTCCAAGCACCCTCCACAACCACGTGTACGACCTGACGCCTAGGTCTGAGGCGTCAAGAACAAAATACCTCAGACGTGGGCGTGGCTACAGACGTTTGCCAAGGCAAGGTGTGACCATATAATTGGTTAAATTAGGTCTCCCCAGAGACCCCACAAGCCCAGCTGGACTACATCACATCCCCCTTTCTCCCCCAATTTAAAATATCTGAGAACTAGGACAATTTGTCCTAGTTATTAGACTATTTTAATCCTAATCCCTTAAATCTATTACAATACAAAGACAAAATTATATATAATACAATTATATTTCCCTCAACCTCCTCAACTACCACAAGGCAGCATAATCAGTACCTCTGGCAGTTGGCCAGCATAATAGTTGGTCTCTGGTGCAAAGCCTCCTTACCCGTCATTTCTCCTTAAACCTAAATATCGGGCTCCAGTGCCTTCCCTACTTCTACTAGAAATGCACTAGCCAATGCTAGTCACCCTCGCACGTTAACCATTGGGCCAAACCTCTCTAGGCTTCTATGGCGTGGAAAACTGCTCCAACGGGTTGCATTCTTTCAAGTAACTGCAACTGGACCACTTCACGACCACCAAGGTCGCATTTTCGGCACACTTCACATGCACACTACAACATCTGAAAATCGAGACAGGGCAGGCATCGCAGCTAAGACCCTCCATTATCCTATGCCACTACTAGGATTCACTGGCCTCATAAAACAAGGCGGCCATAATCACTGGACCGTATTCAAGGTCACCTTATTTCACACAGGTAACACTAACACTTCTGGCAAGTCAAAGTAGGCTGGGGACATCTCACACTCTCAATTGTCTCTCATGGCTGGCAGGGCATCCCCGCATACCGGTCGTACAGGTCGACCAGCAAGGCAGGATACGCCTCCATACCGCCCTTGAAAGCAGGCTGGTCCCAGCAGCTGGAGTCCATCTTCGCGGCTCACTTCCTTCCACATCTCCGAGGATGGCAACTCCTTCATAGTAGATTCTCCTGTCCTGGCACACCAGCCAGAATCCCTCACACACCACTGCAGCATCACCGCCATCTCCTCTTGAGCTAGGCAGCATCGCAGCATCACAGCACGGCCACAGCATATCCATCATCACAGCACGGCCGTATCACAGCAGCACATAGCACGGCCGTATCACAGCAGCACACAGCACGGCCACAGCATCGCAGCACGGCTACAGCATCGCAGCACGGTCCCAGCATCACAGCACGGCAGCAGCGTCTCAACATCACAGCACGGCCGCAGCATCTCAACATCACAGCAGCACACAGCACGGCCACAGCATTGCAGCACGGCTACAGCATCTCAGCACGGCCACAGCATAGCAGCACGGCTACAGCATCTCAGCAGCATCACAGCAGCCGACATCAGCAGTAGCAGGCTATGGTCAGTTGCTCGAGGTGAGGTGAGGTCACTTCAGGTCATCAACAGCAGGTGCGGTCACCCATCCCTGGCAACTGCGGGTAACTGGCGGTCCGTGGGTGATGGTCACAGAGGCTGGGTGACGCAGACAGACACCCACTACACTGGATGACAGACCAAGGCAGCAATACATCTACTGGGGCACATCAGCTGGGTGACTGGGCATATCAGCTGGGTGACTGGGCACAGGTGGACAGCAATCATAGGCAACTCTTCAATGGGTGACAGTTGTGGGTAAGTCTTCCAAGGCGGGCTGGGTGACTTCTCATTCCTCTGTAAATATTCAATTTCGGCCAGTAATTGCTTCCCCCAAAAGTCTCACCCAAATACTGATATTCTCCACCATTTATCTCAAACCAACAACCAACTCCACCAAATATAATATTACACCCAAAAAATTATTCAGACCCACCGTCAAAAAAGGACAGTTAAGGTTACTAGGATTGTAATATCATACAGATATTCACTTTAGATTTTACACACACAAGAAAAAAAAAAAGTGGTAGCAAATGGTAGCATAACAAGTATAACCGAGCAGTCAAAAATAAGGCACATGGGACTGGTTCCTACTATATAAATAATAAGAACCACCACCGCTTAGACACCATGTCATGTAGGGGGGTAATGATTGAATAGGATATAAGGGGAATATGGGAGTAAGGGATTATGTAGGCAGGGGAGAGGCAGGCGAGGTGGTAGGAGTGAGATGATTAGCGGAGGTAGGTAGGTAATGACAGGTCAGTGGTGACCACCACGACACTCTCATTAACTCTACGCTACTCACTAACATATGCCTCGCCCACTCTTCACTCATAAACATAAATAAATGGAAATAAGAATAAATGACGGGGACAGTGAATATTACTATTCTACTCAAACACGGTTTATTATTAAGTCCTTGTACAATAATATATTTGGGAACAGGAGTACGTCATTGGGGTTCAGATAAAATGGGGTGGTACACATAAGCAGTGAGACAGGGAACACAATCAACTTGACCAAAATGAATATAACTTACAATATAGCACAGAGGACAGTTCATCACAGGAACTAAGCCACAGGTCCCAAGACCTACACAGCACAAGTACTGCGCCAAGCCAGTACTCTGCCCAATGCCTCCAACAGTCTCCTCCAGAGACTTCAGCAGCCTCCCCCCCGAGCCCTGCACCCCAGCAGCAGCTCCGCTCGAATCTCCCTGCTCAGGAGCTCTGCATCCCAGCAGCCGCTCCCCTCGAATCTCCTGATCATGCTCTTCCTTGGGCTTTTATGGTGGTCCAAGCACCCTCCACAACCACGTGTACGACCTGACGCCTAGGTCTGAGGCGTCAAGAACAAAATACCTCAGACGTGGGCGTGGCTACAGACGTTTGCCAAGGCAAGGTGTGACCATATAATTGGTTAAATTAGGTCTCCCCAGAGACCCCACAAGCCCAGCTGGACTACATCACATGTGCACTAACTGCCCCCTTCAAGGCTGGCGAAATTGCTGACCTGGAGAGTGTACAGGCAACTTTCAAGGCACACATAAGTACGATAAAGCACCTAAATTACTGGGAACGGTTGAAGTCCCTTGATTTATATTACCTGGAACGCAGTCGAGAAAGATACATGATAATTTACACCAGGAAAATCCTAGAGGGATTAATACCAAACTTGCACACGAAATTCGCTCTGTATGAAATCAAAAGATTCGGCAGGAGATGCAACATTCCCCCAACGACAAGCAAGGATGCCACGAGTACACTGAGAGACAACACAATAAATGTCCGGGGCCCAACACTGTTCAGCATACATAAGGGGATTACCAACAGACCCCTGGTTGTCTTCAAGAAGGCGCTGGACAGGAACCTGAAATTAATATCTGACCAGCCGGGCTGTGGTTCGTACGTCTTTATACGTGCGGCCAGGAGCATCAGCCTGATTGATCGGACCCTGGTCCATCACGAGGCCTGGTCTCCGACCGGGCCGCGGGGGCGTTGACCCCCGAAAACCCTCTCCAGGTATACTCCAGGTATATGAGCTAAAAACCTGTTCACCTTGATGACAGTGACAACGCTTTTCTATCATGTTAGAGATTATAACAGTGCTAAACACTGGTCCTTCTCAGCGGCGGATCTATATTTTTGGGCCCCGGAAGCTTGACCTGTCATGGAGTTACCTTCACAACCACCAACGGCTACCCTACTTGCTCCTTAAATAATATTTTAATTTTAATTTTAACTATTGTTTTATACTGAATTACATTATATTATTAAAATTATTATTTAAAAAAAATCCTTCTCGTACTGTAGACCCAAAAATTTGAAGCTTCTTGGGCCCCTCCGAGATCAGGGCCCCTCCGAGATCAGGGCCCCTCAAGATTAAGCATAACTACTTTCATAGCAGATTACCCCCTGGCCCACCTACCATATTATCTTTGCATAGCCTAAATTCTAACTTTCTGGATGCTTGCCTCTCCCTGACGTTCAGGGAGAGGCAGTACAGTGTCAGACATGATTAAGAACCGCGTAAGCTCCTCCGTCTTCTAATAACACATTCATTTTTCCACTATAACCTACCTTGACCATAATTAATATCGCATTTGTTTTGTCTGTGTCTCAAAGCTCAGACATCTGCAACACAACTGTCATTAAATATTTGTTAAGTTAAACCATAGATTAAGGAATGATCTTAGACTTCATCTTACGACAACAGATAAAGCAAATGTGTCAAGGTAGATTATGGTGGAACTTAAGGAGAACTTACGTTTTCCTTAACCCAGAAAGTGTGAACTAACCTTTCTTGGATCAGTGGAGATTACCTCCCCGTTCCCAGATGCTGCTTAGCTCATACAGATGCTGTGAACTTACATTTCTTGGATCAGTGGAGATTACCTCCCCATTCCCAGATGCTGCTTAGCTCATACAGATGCTGTGAACTAACCTTTCTTGGATCAGTGGAGATTACCTCCCCGTTCCCAGATGCTGCTTAGCTCATACAGATGCTGTGAACTAACCTTTCTTGGATCAGTGGAGATTACCTCCCCATTCCCAGATGCTGCTTAGCTCATACAGATGCTGTGAACTTACCTTTCTTGGATCAGTGGAGATTACCTCCCCATTCCCAGATGCTGCTTAGCTCATACAGATGCTGTGAACTAACCTTTCTTGGATCAGTGGAGATTACCTCCCCGTTCCCAGATGCTGCTTAGCTCATACAGATGCTGTGAACTAACCTTTCTTGGATCAGTGGAGATTACCTCCCCGTTCCCAGATGCTGCTTAGCTCATACAGATGCACTTCTTTCCTATGCATGTAATAATAATATCAGCTGTCCTTTACGTCGGAAGAAAGGTGACTTGCCATGGCCTTTAACGTCTCCTCATCTCCCGCTGAGCTGACCTTGCTACTGGCTTTCACTGCCTCCCTCCAGACTACTGGCGGACTCAAATGTCATCCAGTTCCCATACATAAATTATGGCAGAAATGTAATTAAATCAATCATTTCTCTTTGATACTTAATAACTACGAGTGTTTTCCGAGTTTTATTAATATATTATATCTAAAGTAGTTTAATTATAACTCACTGTTTGCATTATTATTATCATCATTATTGCTATCATCATTATTGCTATCATCATTATTATTATCATCATTAGTAGTCAAAATGTGTTTATTGTGTTGTGAAGGTAATCGACCTGTCGTGGGTCACTAAGACTGCATAACACCTCTACTGGATCACTAAATTATTATTACTTTTATTATTATTGGTATTATTATTATTATTATTATTATTATTATTATTATTATTATTATTATTATTATTATTATTATTATTATTATTATTATTATTATTATTATTATTATTATTATTATTATTATTATTATTATTATTATTATTATTATTATTATTATTATTATTATTATTTTTGGTTTTATTATTATTATAATTATTATTATTATTATTATTATTATTATTATTATTATTATTATTATTATTATTATTATTATTATTATTATTATTAATCATTATCAATGTCAGTATATCTTGTGGAATGGTAGGTAAAGAGTAAATGGACGAGAGTTTTGGACACAGGTTGATCTGACTAATGTATCCCTGCATTGCATAGCCGTGAGACCTGTCACACTGTAGCACAGTCTGGGTGTGACCTGTTACACGGTAACACAGTCTGGGTGTGACCTGTCACACTGTAGCACAGTCTGGGTGTGACCTGTTACACGGTAACACAGTCTGGGTGTGACCTGTTACACGGTAACACAGTCTGGGTGTGACCTGTCACACGGTAACACAGTCTGGGTGTGACCTGTCACACGGTAACACAGTCTGGGTGTGACCTGTTACACGGTAACACAGTCTGGGTGTGGCTTGTCACACTGTAACACAGTCTGGGTATGACCTCCCACACGGTAAAAGTCTGGGTGGGACCTGTCACACGGTAACACAGTCTGGATGTGACCTGTCACACGGTAACACAGTCTGGGTGTGACCTGTCACACTGTAACACAGTCTGGGTGTGACCTGTCACACGGTAACACAGTCTGGGTGTGACCTGCCACACGGTAACACAGTCTAGGTGTGACCTGCCGCATGGTAACACAGTCTGAGTATGACCTGCCAAACGGTAACACAGTGTGGGTGTGACTTGCCACACGTTAGCAGTCTGGGCGCGACCTGTCAGACGGTAACACAGTCTGGATGTGACCTGTCACGGTAACACAGCCTGGGTGTGACCTGTCACGGTAACACAGCCTGAGTGTGACCTGTCACGGTAACACAGCCTGGGTGTGACCTGTCACGGTAACACAGCCTGAGTGTGACCTAGATATAGTTCACTAGCGTTGGAAAATTTGAAGCCGATCGAATAGGGTGTTTTCTGGTAATAAAGAAACATCTGGAAGGTCAAAGCTTATCCTTATTAAACTTAAAAACGCCATAAAATCGCTGCTCTCAGTTTTGTTTTTCCCTTTTATGTTTAATTTCAAATTTTGTGCACTTCTCTATGAATGAATATTTGATTCTTGTTTTAAAGAAAATCCAATTTGATCAAAATGACTAGAAAATTGGTAAATTGGCATCCACACAGCCCAACATCGGTTTGAAGCCGATAAGAAGAAGCATTTTCTATTTACTACACGGGCAAAAATATATTTAATAAAATTTGGAAACTGAAATTTACAGTCACAGAGAATACCAAAAATTTTTTTAACAACTTCCATCAATCGTAAAAGTCTGAAATTGATCGAAAAATCTATTCTTAAGTAATAGATCTGATTTGGAAGTAACATTCTTTAGTTAGTGAAGGTAAATAAGTATCTATTCAATAAAATTTACAAAATGGGTCTTGTGGCGGCCATTACCAGCACAAAACTTGTGCTGGTAAATTCGATCTAGAGAATCATTCTCCAGTTAGGGAATGTGTTCCTAAGATTCTAAGTTTGTTTTAAATTAGACACATATACAACTCTTGGGAATCTTCATTGAGGAAACGTTTCGCCACACAGTGGCTTCATCAGTCCATACGAAGGAGAAACTTGAAGAACAGGAGGAGAATGAGGTAATCAGTTCCTCAACCTTGAGTCGATGTGTTCAGTCCATCAAGAGTCCCAAGAGTTGTATATGTGTCTAATTTATCAACATGTCGGTTCTCTGAACCATTCATCTCTAAGTTTGTTTTAACTTGTATTCTGCTACTGTATATTGACAAATTTATCCTCACACAAACATAGCTTAATGGATATTATCCTGATTGTAAGATGGATCAGTCGTTAGTAATTGAAGCCGTTAAGAAGAGGTATGACCTGACAGTCGTCTTTGTAATATCCTTCTTGAAGAATTGAGACACTTATGCAGTGGCTTCATAAGTCCAATACAAAGTAGAAATGGGTGAGGAGAGGAGGAGTTTGAGGTAATCAGTCCCTCAGCCTTGAATCGATTCCAGGTTGAGGGACTGATTACCTCAACTTCTGCTGTCTCTAAGTACAACATCTTCAAGAATGAATGACTGATTACTTCATCTTCTTCAGTCTAGATAAGGTTAGGCTAGGTTAAATTAGACTAGGTTAGTTTACGTTAGACTAGGTTAAGTTAGACTAGGCTAGGTTAGGTTAGGTTAAGTTAGATTAGGGTAGGTTAGCTTAGCTTAGGTTAGGTTAGGTTAAGTTAGGTTAGGTTAGGTTAGGTTAGGTTAGGTTAGGTTAGGTTAGGTTAGGTTAGGTTAGGTTAGGCTAGGTTAAGTTAGACTAGGCTAGGTTAGGTTAGGTTAAGTTAGATTAGGCTAGGTTAGCTTAGGTTAGCTTAGGTTAGCTTAGGTTAGGTTAGGTTAGGTTAGGTTAGGTTAGGTTAGGTTAGGTTAGGTTAGGTTAGGCTAGGTTAAGTTAGACTAGGCTAGGCTAGGTTACAAAAGAATACGCCTCGTTTGCGCCAACCAGAAACGTTCATACATAATCGTGAATACACAAATAAACCTCACATAGGAGAAACGAGCTTACGATGACCTTTCGGACCGCCTTGTACCATTAACAAAGCCACACTGCAGAAAATGGATTTGCAAAAAAGGAACAAGTGCAGGACTGCCAAACCAGAGAGAAGAACAACATATAAAATCGGTCTTCCTATCATGACTGTGAGGATATTAAGGCAGTAGGAAGAGCAAGTGATATTGACATTTACTTCACCTTGTTTTTACCAGGCCAGCCAGATCTGTAAGCCCAACACGCTGCACTCAAGGTCAAGGGTGTGACAACTACCAGGAGTAAAAATGAATGAAGAATATCTAAGAATATTTAGACAACTGGGATATCATGATTTATCTGCAGAGAGAAAGAGGTAAGTTACGGAAGTTGTGTATGAGGGAAATCTTCGTATAGAGAAGGACTAGTGTAAACATCATCTGTAAGATATTTGATAATTGCAAGTCAGAGGTTAGAGACACTGTCAGTCAAGGTCAAGGCTTTATTAATGAAGCATTTGTATATCTGATCATTCTTTACTGCGTTCATCTCCAGGGAGAGGGACTGATATCAAATTCACTCTATATTCCACCGTCCTTCTCTGTACTAGACTGATGAAGCCAGTCGCTGGCTGAACGTTTCCACATTATAGATACCCAAGTGTTCCACAAATGTCTCATTTATCAGCTTGTCGATTTAATAAAATATTTACATAATAAAGTCAAGATAAGGAAAGAGAGAATACCCATGATGCGTCTCCTGGGTTTAACCACCATAACTAACAAAAAAAAATTATAAATAAGACGCTTGTGCAACGTTTGGAGATATTTATTCTGGAAACGTACCGCCAACTAGTGGCTTCTTCAGTCTAATGCGGAGAAACGGGAGAAGAAGAGGAGTTTGAGGTAATCAGTCCTTCAGGCTGGAGTCGATGTGTTCAGTCTTGATAAAGTATAGCATACTCGCCGAGATGCGGCTTATATACTGCAGACAGGTGAGGTGAAGTAGTGGTAGACGGAGTCACCGGTGGACAAACCCACTAGTGGAAGTAGGTTAGGCCTATAGCCTAACCAAGTTTTGAGAAACTTTCAAAGAATATGTTGCACTTTAACCAAGACTGAACATATAGATTTCAGTCTCAGGGATTGATTACCTCAAGCTCCACTTTACCTTCCCCTGTTTCTCCACAACGGACTGAAGAAGCCACTGGTTGGCTACTTGTTTCCAGAATTAAGATTCCAAAGTGTTGCACAAGTGTCTTATTTATCATCTTGTCGATTTTCTAAACTATTAATACAAGTAAAATATAACAAGTAAATTCTTAAACATTATAAAACAAAGTCAGATAAGTCAAGGATGATGACTTGTCAAGTATCTAAGACTCGTCAAGGAATCTAACACGCTTACAATCTTTGTACTTAATTATTAACATAAATGACCTGAGAGGATTTAAAATGTGCAAGATATATCTATTTATATCTATCTACCTTTCTATCTATCTATCTATCTATCTATCTATCTATCTATCTATCTATCTATCTATCTATCTATATATATATATATATATATATATATATATATATATATATATATATATATATATATATATATATATATATATATATATGTTATTGTAACCACGAACAAGTTGTATTTAATCAATAACAACACTGCGACTAGCCGAGGATTCGAGCCCATGTTGTTATAGCCCACGTCATAGTGAGCGAAAATTCCATGACGCTCTAACCCACGGGACCATACAGTCCTACAAGAATCACGCACCCAGCAGAGCTAGGTGTTGTACCGTGATCCGAAGACATTCGATGGTGTGGGTGCTTCAGAGCTAATTTCTTATATAATTTTGGCGCGTTTTAGATCGTTTGTTACTTCTTAGACCCTCAAAATTAACTTTATCTTTGAATTCTGGAAGTAAATACGTAAAACTCTCAAAAAAATAGAGGATAATGCACAATATTCAACTCTATCATCATGTGTAGAATAATAGTGAACATAAGAACAGATTTTTGTTGGTTTTCTGTTTATATTTTATTTAAATTCATTGTTCCTCTAAATAATTAAGGCATCTAAAACAGGCAACGAGTTATTTTGTACCAACCCAACAGTAAACTTTTTGGAACGAGATAAATTATTTAATTAAAAAAGAAAATGATAAATACCTATATTCCTGGGAGTTAGATATATAACATTATTGATATATTTGTACCACTCTGCTGAACAACTCTGCTGAACAACTCTGCTGAACAACTCTGCTGAACAACTCTGCTGAACAACTCTGCTGAACAACTCTGCTGAACAACTCTGCTGAACAACTCTGCTGAACAACTCTGCTGAACAACTCTGCTGAACAACTCTGCTGAACCCCCGTACCACCCCAAAAACCCCTTACCCTCCCCCGTCCACTCCATGTACCACTCACATGTACCACTCACTGCCCTCATGTACCCCTCCCCTGACCTCCTTACCACCCGTCCACAACTGTCCCCCCCCATGTACCATTATGACCACCAATACCCCTACCTCCACTAACTGTACCACCCATGTACCCTCCTGTCCCCTAATTGTAAATTTAATCTGTACCACTAATTTTACCACTCCCCTGTACCACCAGTACCCCCCTTTAAACCCCGCCACTAATCTTACCCTTTCATGTACCAAATTCCCTTTCCCTGTACCACTCATTACCCTCACTACCACTCCATTCCCCTCCTACCCCCCCAAAGCCACTACCCGTACCACTCACCCCTCTTCCCTCACCGTACCCCCTGCCATTGCCCTCCCTGTACCCCTCACCTGTCCACTCCGCCCTCCCCCGTACCACCACCTGTACCACTCATGTACCCCTCCCTGCCCCCACCCGTACCACCCCCACCCCCTCACCTGTACCCCTCCCCCGTACCACTCCTGTCCACTCCCCCTGTACCACTCCCCATTCCCCCATACCACTCACCTGACCACTCCCCGTACCACTCCATGCCCTCCATTCCACTCCATTTCCCTCCCTTCCACTCACCCCCCTGTACCTCCCCTTCCACTCCCCCACTCCTTCCCCTCCTGTACCACTCCCTTACCCTCCCAATGAACCCCACCTGTACCACTCACCTGTACCATCCCCGCCCCCATGTACCACTCCTTTTCCCCCTTTTACCCCCTCACCTGTAAATATAATCCCCGTACCATCCCCGCCACCACCTTACCACTCCAGTAACTCCCTGTACCACTCTACCCTTGTACCACTCACCTGCCCTCCCCCGCCCTCCCCCTTACCACTCCCCCGTACCTCATTCCCTCACTGTACCACCCACCTTTACCACTCCATTACCACTCACTTTCCACTCACCTGTACCACTCCCCCCTGTACCCCTCCCCTGTACCCCACATGCCCCTCACCTGTACCACTCACCTGTACCACTCCCTGTACCCCACTTACCCTCCCCCTTCCCTCCCTTTTACCCTCCCTGACCCTCCAACCCCCTGTACCCCACTGTACCACCACCCTTCCACTCCTGTCCACCCCCACCCCTGTACCCTCACCGCCACTCCCCCTGACCACTCCCCCAAAATTTTTCCCTGTACCACTCACATGCCCCCCTTTTAATCCATGTACCACTCCCCTGTACCCTCTCACCCCTGTACCCTCACTTCCCCCTCACCTGTACCACCCCCACTGTACCACCTTCCCCCATTTACCACTCATGTCCACTCATGTACCCCCATTTCCCCTCCCCTTTTCCCTCCTGTAAACCTGCCTCCCCGCCCTCACCTGTACCATCAAACCCTCCCCTACCACTACATGTCCACTCACCTGTCCACCACCTTTCCACCCCTTTCCATACATGCCACTCCTTCCACTCCCCTGTCCACTCACATGACCACCCATGTACCCTCCCCCGTACCCCTCATTACCACTCCCTTTACCCCAAACCCCCGTACCACTCACCGTACCCTCCCCTTTTCCCCCCACCCCCCATAAACCCCCCACCCGTACCATACCTGTACCCCTCACCTTTCCCCCATGTACCACTCCCCCCGACCACTCACCCCCTACCCCTCCCCTTTAAACCCTCTGTACACACATTTGCATGTCACATGGTGCATGTCCCCCACCCCGGGCATGGGGCATGTCCCCCCCCAGGGCATGGGGCATATTCCCACCCCTGGGCATGGTGCATGCCCCACACCCCGGGCTGGTGGGATGTCCTACACCCCGGGCTTGGTGCATGTCCTCACACCCCCGGGCCCCTTGCATTCCCCACCCTGGGGATGGTGCATGTCCCCCCTAAGGGAATTCCCCCCGGCGGTGCATACCCCACCCTGCCCCTGGGGCATGTCCCCCCCGGGTGGTTTTTGTCCCCCCCCCCTCCCTGGGCCTGGTGCATGTCCCCACACCCTGGGCATGGTGCATGTCCTCACACCCTGGTCATGGTGCATGTCCTCACACCCTAGGTATGGTGCATGTCCCCACACCCTGGGCATGGTGCATGTCCTCACACCCTGGGCATGGTGCATATCCCCACACCCTGGGCATAGTGCATGTCCTCACACCCTGGGCATGGCGCATGTCCCCACACCCTGGGCATGGTGCACGCCCTCAAACCCTGGGCATGGTGCATGTTCCCACACCCTGGGCGTGGTGCATGTCATCACACCCTTGGCGTGGTGCATGTCCCCACACCCTGGGCATGGTGCATGCCCTCATACCCTGGGCATGGTGTATGCCCTCACACGCTGAGTATGGTGCATCTCTTCACGCACTATGGTGCATCTCGTAAC